>NC_080758.1:11732548-11950381 GCF_020826845.1 Diceros bicornis minor
TTCAAAAGTTGATTTTTAAGGGCTGGCCTAGTGGCATAGTGGTTAAGTTGGTGCACTCCGCTTCAGTCAGCGGCCTGAGGTTGGCAGGTTCGGATCCTGGGCAAGGACCTACGAACCGCTTATCAAGCCATGCTGTGGCAGGCATCCCACATAAAATAGAGGAAGATGGGTGCGGGTGTTAGCCCAGGGCCAATCTTCCTCAGCAAAAAGAGGAGGATTGGCAACAGATGTTAGCTCAGGGCTAATCTTCCTGACAAAAAAAAAAAAGTTGATTTTTAAATAATGGCGAAATTCCAAGCTGTCGGAACTGCGTGGGCCAAGTAACACCTCCTGGGGGCTGCGTTTGGCCCGGGGGCTCCCTGCTGCCCCCTGAGATTCAGGGCGGCCTCACCCCGTGGGGGAGACCGGACACGCTGTCATTCAAAGATAACCCTGTCCCAGGCGGAGAGATCTCCAGGCCCCTGGAGCTCAGGGCAGCCGGGCCGAGAAACCCCGGGCTGTTGGCCCCTTGAGCTGCTCTGTGGAAGGCACGGTACCCACTTCCCTCCCTCCCAGCCAGATACGCCCGCAGAGGCGATGCCCTCCCGCGGAGGCCCCAGCCAGCTCACGTTTGACCAGCACTTACAGCAACAATTAACAATGGCCCATACGGTTTGCCTTTTAAAAAGCAAATTAAAAAAATAATAAGAAAACACAGTCAGCTGATCAAGGGACATCTCTTGAGGCCCCCTGGTGCCGGGCGTGGCACAAGGAGCTGGGGACGGGGCACACGGGGACGGGGTCCTGCCTTGAGGGTCTTACGCTCTAGTGGGGAACACGGGGGAGAAACCCAGAAACAGATGAAAAACTAAGGGACATTCCAGTGGTGATGGCCCGTGAAGAGACGAAGTGAGGTGACGGGATAAGGAGGGACCGGAGGACCACCACCCACAGGGGCCTGCAGAGGGGCTGTCAGCGGAGGGGACGTTTTGCTAAGACCTGAATGATGGAAAAGAGAGCCATGGGATCACCGCCTTGGTGGCAATTGTGGCATCCAGGAAACCACTGTGATGTCTGGGTGTATATCCTGCCAAACTTTTTCACCTAATTATATTTTTATATTTGTGTGGTTTTCAATTAATTTAATTTCTATTTCACATGTTTGCATTTTCTTTTTTTTTTGTAAAGATTTTATTTATTCATTTTTTTCCCCCCAAAGCCCCAGTAGATAGTTGTATGTCATAGGTTCACATCCTTCTAGTTGCTGTACGTGGGACTCCGCCTGGGGTTGGACAGAGAAGTGGTGCCTTGGGGCGTGCCCGGGATCCGAACCCGGGCCGCCAGCATCAGAGCGCGCGCACTTAAACCGCTAAGCCACGGAGCCGGCCCAACATGTTTGCATTTTCTAAAAAATGAAAAGGGTCCCGTTGTGTTTTGTAACCACCTTCTTTTCCTCCTCAAAGCCTCAGTTTCCCCATCTGTAAACCAGAGATGATTGTCGTAGCTACCCCACGAGAGGGTGAAGATTACCCCGAGAAAATGGCTTATGGGGCATGATTGATCCAAAGATTGGTCGTTATTGGTATTTTCCTTTAATCGCTTTTCCGTGGCAGCGCTGAGAGGGGGAGATGGTTGTTTCCGTTTTGCAGGGAGATTTTTAAGGCTCAGAGACCAAGACATGAAAGTCTGCGACGGAAGCCGGCTCTGGAGGGGGCAGCACGTCACCCCCGGGCCCCGGCCTCTGCACCGTGAAGGCCCAGCCAGAAGCCGGCCCTTCCTCCGGGGCGAGGAAGTCGAGGCTGAAACCAGCGGCTTCTTTTTGGCTGGTTTTTTCCTCTCTGTGATGTTGTTCATTTTTTTGAACATCACACTTATCGGATGTCACGGGTTTTGGGAACCCAAACCGCAGACGCAAACACGCCGTGTTTTTCTTTGAAGGATTGTGCGGCGAGATAAGGGAGCTTGTGCCGGGGGGGGGGGGGGGGGGGGGGGGGGTGGGCCACGAGTGCGAGGACGCAGGGCTTGTTTTCACAGAATTAGGAGCGTCAGGCTTTGTTCTTGGGTTCAAAGTCGTCAGCATCTTTGGCGGGAGCTCGGTCGCCGTCACCCGGGGCCACACCGGGTGTGCTGAGCGCTCACACCTTCCCCGGTGCTGTCCAGACGGCCCCGTGGCGGGCCCCGAGGAAACCCACAGCCACAGCAGCACCAACCACGGCATCAGCATCTGCTGAAGATGCTGCAGGAAAGGCTGGTGGCCCCAGCGCCTGGGGCTGGGGCCTGCTGATACCACTCATCTTCTGGTAGATTCTGAGTTAACCCGAAAATCCTGCTTGGTTTTCCCATGCTTTTTGAGAATTCATTCAACCACCTGCACGGCCTCTCTGACCTAAGTATCATGAAACCTGCAAACCCCGGCTTCCTGCTTCTGCCCTGGCCCCCGTGCAGACTGTTATCCACGGGCAGCCAGAGGGACCCTGCAAAAACCTAAGTCAGATCATGTCCCTCCTCTGCTCAGACCCTTCCCGTGGCTCCCACTTCCCTCAGGGTCAAAGCCAAGTCCTTACTGTGGCCCTCCAGGCCTCTGCCTGCCCCATCTTCCCCTCCCCTCCTCTGCCCTCACCTCCCTCATCTCTCCCACTCTTTGCGCTGGCCTCCACCAGCCCCCTTTGCCTCAGCCCCAGGGCCTTTGCGCTTGCTGCTCGCTTACTTCCTTCACTGCAATGCCTTCTTATCAGAGAGGCGGTCCCTGATCCCCGCCAAATGGTGTCGCTTTCCCAGAGTAACCATCCCCGTACCCTGCTCTCTTTTTCTTCATGGCTCTTTGTCCCTACCTGACATGTAGATATTTGCTCTTTTGTTTATTGTCATTGGACCTAAGTTCCTGGGGACTTTTGTGTTTCTCTGGTACCTGGAAACTGCCTGGCACGGTGAATAAAGCTCAATCATTTCTTTTATGTGTGTGAATATATGCAAGAATCTTGAGGCCAACTACTTCCAATCAAGGGGTTTAGCTCAGGTCTAGAGGATGATGAGGATCAGGAGGGATTTTAAACTGGGGACTTACAGGATCAGTTGGTTTGGGAACGGTCCCTGCAGCTTCTGAGAGAGGCCATGCCCTCAGCGTGGGGCACGCAGCGAGGGTGGACAGTCTTGTGCAGGATACAGACGATGCAGCATCAGCGCCCCCCTCGTGGGGACGGCTCAGGGGTTAAATCAGATGATTTGTGTCTGGTGCCTGGTGTGCGGTACGTGCTCAGCAAACGGACACTGTAAGTACTAGGTGTAGCAGGAAGGGGAACATGGGGACAAGAGTATGAGCTGACATCCGGGTCCCTGGATGGAGCGACTGCGCGAATGGGTGTGCACGAGACGGGGAATAAAGGAGGAGGAAGTTTGGGGTGTGGCTGAGGCCAAGGACACCAGGATCAGAGCAAGACAAAGAGGTGTGGGCTCTGTGAGATGTCTGAGTGCACGCGTCCGGTTGGCCTCTGGACTCAGGAGAGACACCAAGGTGGAGACACAGATCTGGGGATTATTGGTACGAAGAGGGCGACTGAAGACCCGAGAACCGCCCTAAGTCAGACACACGTGCAGAGAAGGAGCAGTGTGAGGACAGAACCCTTAGGGACGCTCAGTGTCTCTCCTGTGCCCAGGGTTCCTGTCCTGAGACCTGACTCATCTCCTCAGGCTGGGAAGGGGGCCCCCTCGTTGAGCACGTGGGCTGAAGCCCCGTCAATACAAGAGGGTCCTCTCAGCCAGGGAGAAGAGTTGACAGTGGCTGTGGTTGGGTGATCAACAATGTCCACCACACCTGTGTTAGCCAGAACTTTTCTTTTTTTTAGCTGAGGAAGACTAGCCCTGAGCTAACATCTGTGCCAATCTTCCCCTATTTTCTATGTGGGTCACCATCACAGCGTGGCTGATGAATGGGTGTAGGTCGGTGCTCCGGATCCAAGCTCTGTTAACCCAGGCGGCTGAAGTGGAGTGAGCTGAACTTAACCACTAGCTCACAGGGCCAGCCCCCAACCAGAACTTTTAGTCCCGTCCTCTTCTCTCCACAACGCACCACAGTCTCACTTCCATTCTTGCTACATGTATCAGTCATCTACGGCTACAATGATGCGACATAACAAATCACCCTCAACCTCATATTGTCTTGAATATGGAGGGAGAGAGAAGAGAAACCCACAAATGAGACTGAAAGGAGAAGTCAGAGAGGTGCAATAGCCAGCACACAGGGGTGATCTCGAAGCCCAGGTGTCCTTCCCCTTCCCTGGGTCCACGCCTCTTGGCATGTGAGCTTGTGGTTCCTGCCACAAAAGGCGTGGAGCCTATTTCCTCCCCCTTGACTGAGTTCAGCCAGGTGACCTGGCTTTGCCAACAGAATGAGATGAAAGTGACAGTGTATTAGTTGGAGACCAGGCTTTAAGAGACCCTGCACGTTTCCACCCGGCTCTGCGCCTCTGCCACCACTGTAACCAGACATGAAGACGAGAGACACGTGGAGCAGAGCAGAGCCACGCCCAGCGGGCCGGCCTAGGTCAGCGGACCTCCAGCTCAACAGCAGACATGGGAGTGGGTCCAGCTGAGATCAGCAGAGCCACCCAGCCAAGCCCACACAGCTCAGCCGACCTGCAGTGATTCCATATTCGAGAGAATAAAAGGTCGGGGGTGTAGCCATAGATGACTGATACATGTAGTGACAATGGAAATGAGACTGTGGTGCGTTGTGGAGAGAAGAGGATGGGATCAAAAAGTTCTGGTTTGGGGCTGGCCCTGTGGCGTAGTGGTTAAGTTCAGCTCACTCCACTTCAGTGGCCTGGGTTCACAAGTTTGGATCCCAGGCACGGACCTACACCACTCGTCAGCCATGCTGCGGTGGCGACCCACGTAGAAAATAGAGGAAGATTGGCACAGATGTTAGCTCAGGGTTAATCTTCCTCAGCAAAAACAAAAAAAAGAAAAAGAAAAGTTCTGGCTAACAGAGGTGTGGTGGACATTGTCGATCGCCCAAACACAACCACTGCCAACTCTTTTCCCTGGCTGAGAGGACGCTCTTGTATTTGACGGGGCGTCAGCCCATGTGCTCAAGGAGGGCCCCCCCCCCCAGCCTGAGGAGATGAGTCAGGTCTCAGGACAGGAGCCCACATACTGCTGATGGTAGAGCAGAGAAAGAGCAAAACACAGGTCCTTGATAACATCTTTGAGTCTCTGTACTAACAACGCTTGAAGTACTCGTGGCCGACACTGCTCGGTGCCGTCCAGTACCCACCCTCTCTTTTCCCCTGGTTACAGGACCCTGGTTCTAGTTCAGATGATGGTGAGTCGGCTGAAAGCACTCACTCGTCCAGAGCCCCTCACAGCGAGGAGCGGCCGTGTGGTCCAGGCATGACCCACGACCAGTATGCCAAGTGGGGCTCCTGGGAAAAGAGATGGCCTTGGTGGGCATGCTGCTCTGCCCCTGCCCCTTCTTCCTGCATGGCGTGGATACAGGCTGGATGTGGACCGGCCTTCTAGCAACCTGACCAACCATGAGGACAAAAGCCACATGTTCAAGGTGGCCGAGCAAAAGTGGGAAAGAACCTGGGCCCCTGGTGGCGTCACTGGGTCATCCTGTCAACCCCAGATGCCTGCCCCTGGAATTCTAGCCTCAGGAGGCGATGGAAACCTGCCAATGGTCAGGTTTTATGTTCCTTGCAGCTGAGTGCACGCCTGATGGATCCACCACATTGTTTCTGGAGTTCCGACCATACGAGAAGATGCACTTCCCTAACCATTAAGCCATTTCGCGTTGGGTTTTCCTATATCAGCTTCCTGATAAACTGAGATAAGCCCGATCTTGGACTGAGATAAGCCCGATCTTGGACTGAGATAAGCCCGATCTTTGACTCGCGTGAAGTGGGGGCAGGGTATCGCTCTTGCTTCCGGGAAAATCCGATGGTGAGAGAGTTGACGTCCTGTGCGTCTTTCTGCCAGGACCGAAAGGACTCAGAGTCGACGTCCACTTCCGATGTCTGCGATGAGTCCTGATTAATCGAGTTGTTTGTTTTCCTAGGAGGAAGCTGAGGGTGAAGGAGGCAAATTCGCCACCTAAGGCAGAGCTGGGTCTGCTGGACGTTGGGCCATCTTCTTTCCTCCTTTCTGGGCCCCTGTCTTCCCATCAGTAGAATAAGATTACTGGAGGTCAAAGCTTCCCAAACGTTTCATTTCAAAGTAGGCAAAACCCTTTTACTGCTGAACCTTCGCTTGTTGTCCCTCCTATAAAAAAGAGATAAAAGGGAAACTGCTCCGAGGGAGGATGGTTGGGAGGCTGCAGCCTCCTCCCCGGCCCCACGGCCCACAGGCCCCTCGCTGCCGCCCTGGGCTTGCGGGGAGGCTGTTGGGAAACGCCAGCCTCGATTCTCTCAGGGCCTTTGGGAAAGATCTCTGAGTCCAAGGAGGGAGTTTCTGATCTTGCAGCCGTCACTAAAATGTTTCGTAGAAGACAGGCACAGACACGGCAAAACAACCCCAAACCAAGAGCTTTCCAGCACCGCCAGAGGACGAGCAGCGAAAAGTCGCCTCCCTCCCGTCTCTGCTGTTCCTCCCCCGGCAGCCACTGCTCCCAGGGCCCGTGTCACCCCCCCCCCGATGGTCTGTGCATCTCCCAGCAAATGTGTACACGTATTGCCCCCTCTTTCCTTAAAACACACACACACAAATTGTAGCATTCTATAATCACCGTTTTCAGTCTTGATTTTCTCTGTTACCGTTACAGGTTGGCGGTTTTTCCAAATCAGTACTCAGAGATCTGCTTCCTTCACTGCGGTGGCTGCACGATGCTGGAATACTATTTAATTTATTCGGCTAAGGGGACCCCTGTTCTTGGATACCCAGGTTGCTTCCAGTTTTCTTCCAGGTCAAAGTGCTCTGCGACGAACGTCCTGATATCCCGGGGCACATGTGCCCATTTAGATCCTTGGTTGTTCTGTCTCTCTCTCCTTCTCTTTCTCTCTCTGCTTTTTTGCCTTATTTATTTATTTTTTGCTTATTTGCATTTTCAAATTTTTATTCCATGAACAGGTCCCATTTGTGTAATAATGAAAAGAATATGTTTACAGGCCCAGGCCTCCGACTTCAGCCAAGTTAGATAGACAGCCCCACGCACAAGCACAATTCAGAAGGAAAAACTCTGCCTCCGCTGCCGAGGCCTGTCTGGCTGGGAGGCTGTGTTTCCGGGGAGTCGGGTGCCAAGGCCCAGCCCCGCGGCCGTGACGCGTCCTGGAGTGCGGGGTCTGGGGTCTAGTTCAGCTGGGGCACTCACTGGCTGGGCGACTCCAGGTCAATCACCGAGCCTGGCTGGGCCGCCGGGCTCTGAGCTGAGTATGATACAGTGTCTGCTGGGGTTGGTGCTTTGTCCTCACTTTCCAGACAGAGAAAAAGAGACTTAGGGCGATGGAGCTCTTGTCAGTCTCCTCTAGGTCAGGCAAGGAAACACCACCCGTCCAGCCCAGAAGTCGGTCCTGATTGCTCCCCACAGCCCCTGCAAGTATCAGCTCTCCCTCAAGTACTATTGGCACGACCTTCAAGAGATGCCTCTGTCTCTCACTAAATCCTCGCCATGGCCTTCGAGGCCTCCGTGATCTGCCCCCGTACCTCTTTAACTTCATCTCCCTCCCCCACTCTTCCCCTGGCTCTCTCGGCCCCATCACACCAGCCTCCTTCCCTACCTCAGGGCCTTTGCACCTGCTCCACTACTTGGATTCTCTTCCTTCCCAGCAGGTCCAGGACTAGGGTGAGGTGAGCTTCCCAGAGTGAAAACTTCAGGGAGGCACTCACTCTCAAATTATCAAAGGAGCCCCAGACCAAGCGCCTCCCTCATTTTGCACCCTGGGTCGCTTGCTTGCCTCTGCCTCATCCGGCACTGCTTCCTAGACTTGGTTCTTCCCGTCATTCGGGTCTCAGCTAAAATGGCCCCTCCTCAGAGAGACCTCCCTGACTGTCTTAGCTGACGGGGTTCCCCATCACTCTCTAGCTCATTCACGTTGTCTTATTTCATTGCTCTTATTACAGAATCGTTCGTTCCGTGCCCATCTCTGCCCACTAGGTTCTGAGCTCTCTGAGGGCAGGGCCGTGTCTGCCTCATTCTCAGACGTTTCCCCAGCGCCCGGCACGGCGCCAGCTTTCCGGAGACACTCAGTACACATCCACGGGGTGAATGAATGAACTGGTCAGTGGCAGAGTCAGGATTTGGACCGGGTTGGCCTGACTCCCAAGTCAGTGCTCCCGTCCGTGACTGAGAAACTAGGGGCTCAGATCCAACCGGCCAGGGGACCCTTGACTGTGGCTCATGTCACAGCCTGTCCCGATGGGAACCCTGAGTCCCAAGGACAGGCTGCTGAGGAAACTTCCAGGTGGGGAGGAGTTTGGCCACAGTCACGGGGGCCACTGTCGGTCTCTCAGGCCTTCGTGGGGCCAGCGGGGCCCCCCCACGTCGCTCTAGTTTTTATTTTTAGCGGCGAGTTTTTGGGCACAGTGAACTCTGCTTAGGAAAAGTCCAACGAGAGGCTGAGGGAGGCGGTTTTGAAATCCGGTGGGAAAGTAGGTCAGGCCTGGCTGCTGGCTGCGCTCCAGACGAGAAGGCCTCGGCGCGAGTTCACCAACGCGAGCGGCCGTATCCATGACATAATTCATAACCGAGAGGAAATAGCAATTAAGGGGCAATTGTGCAACTCGGGACAGGCCTCCTTCGCAGCTCATGAAAGCAGGAGGAGGAAGAGACAACGCTGTCATTCTGGGGCCGCTGGGGGCCGGCCGGCGGCCGTGGGGACTGGGGGCCAAGCCTCCACATTGCGGGGTTTGCACCCTCTTTTCTCTCCCCCCCCAGGCCTCAGGGAACAAGGAGGACGTGTAAGGGAGACCCCCTCCAGCAAGCACCTACTATGCACCTGGCGGGGCTCAGGGCTGGGGTGAGGGCCGTAAAGCCGGCATTTGGCAGCGGTCGGGAGATTTCGGTGCAGCTGCACTATTTTGATGCTGCCTTGTCAAATGCAAAATCGCTTTGATTATGGAGTGAACTGTACAACAGACACCCTGATCCTTATTCTCGCTCCCCTTCCCCCTACTCCAGTTACTGTGGATTTTCAGTTTCTCCTTTATTCTTTCTCTGTCGTTCAGTCTTTTCATGAGCACACTTTGCTTTCACGATCAGTTAGGAAAACACACACACAAACATTAAAGCCACATCAGCACTTTTCTCTTGCATAAGGCAGGCATGTTCTCACCTCAGGGCCTTTGCACTTGCTGTGTCCTCTGCCTGGAATGCTCTTTCCCTAGATATCCACATGGCTCACCCCTCACCTCCTTCAGATCTTTGCTTAAATGTCACCTTCACACTGAAGTCTCAGCGGACCAACCTTTTTACAACAGCAAACCCATCTGCTGCTCTCTATCTACCTCTCCTGCTTTATTTTTATCTACAACACTTACCACCAGTTAACCCTCTCCATCTGCCGTTCCTTTATTTTATTGTCCGCTTGGTCCCACCAGTGCGTTAGAGCCACCAGGAAAGGGGTGTTTGTCCGTCTTAGTCTCAGCTGGGAACTGTGCCTGTAACACTGTAGGTGCTCAGGAAATATTGGTGAATGAATGAATGAATGTTTGCTATTATTATTGACCGATGAAAAGGCTGACCATCTGCTGGTTTGGTCTGGGGGCTGCCTCAGAATGCCCTGGGTTAAGCCCTTCTTGGAGGCTGCTGGTGGAATCAGAAGCTGGGGTAACCAGAGCGGGTTCGGCCGGCCCCGGTGTTTGCGGCTGGCACTTGTCCCGACTGGTGGGTGTTCAGTCTGCAGACCCTCGCTCCTCCCTCTGCCCTCCTCCCTCCTCCCTGCGAGCTCCTTGGCCACTTTAGTTAAGACTCTAAATGCATCGACCCACTGACCCGCCTGTCAGTGAACATTCTCGTGCAAGGGAGCAAAGCTCTGTAGGCAAAAGAGGCTCCTTGCAGAACTTTTCACAATAGTGGGCACACACAGTCACGGATACGCATGCTCCCACACACACTCAGACACACCCTGACCTCAAGATCCAGACCCAGGGACACATACTCACACACACACACAATTAGACGTACACACTCATTTTGTCATTCAGACACACGCTCACATGCTCATACATGCTTACACGCTCAGCAGCAGACACGACTCCCCACCCAGGCACCCTCACACACACAGCACATAAATATCTACTTGCTCACACCCACACACACTCAGTCGCACACAAGTGCACAGACACACGCACGCTCACTCACCTTCTTAAAGCCATACATTCACACGCTCACGCATTCGCTCCCATCTGCGTGTACACAGTCGGCCCCCCCAGCCGTGCCTCCCGGGACACACACTCCGCCTGCCCTCCCTGCGGGTCGAGGACCCTGGCAGCCGGGCCTCAGCTGTGTTTTGAGGAGCGGGGACGACCCGCATGGCCCAGCTCCTGTCCGCCCTGGATCTCTCCACTCCGACCCCAGGACGCCACGGAGCCGCTCGTCTTGGGCAAACCCAATCAGGGCCAGCTCCTCAAGCCGTGGGTGCGCGATGCCCACATCGGCCCTGACTGTGCTGCCTCGGGGCACGTCTGCCCGCTCACCCGAGCCCGGGGCCCCCGCCCACTTCCTCCCCATCAGAGGGCGGCGGGCCCTGCTCACATCAGGTGGTTTCTGGGCCCGCCTGGCACCCAGAACAGAGAAGGAAGCAATCTGTCCAGCCGCGGGGGCTGCCCCGAGGAGCCGGGGACGTGCCTGGCGGCTCGCTGACCCAGGTGCCCTGCGGCTGGGCTGCCCCTGTCACCCGCAGGGGCACCACGGCCCAGGCTGGGGCCACGGTTCAGGGCCCTGCGCTCTCTGAATCGGCCCCCGAGGTCGCCCGCACCTTCCCTTCCATCCTCTGGAACAGTGACAAGGACGGACACAGAGGGGGCCTCACCATGCGCCAGGCTGGCTCCCACGCTCCGCTCACTAAACCCTCGGCAGAGCCTGCGGGCAGCTGTCTTCATCACCCTGGGTTTACCAATAAGAAACTGAGGCACAGAGAGGCGAGGGGACTGGCCCAGGGAGCAGGGTGTGGTGCTGGGGGGCCTGGCTCCAGACCCCACTCTCGGATCCCCCTCCCCGCCCCCAGCCTGTGTTGTTTGTTCATTTGTTTATTCGTTTATGTGAGCCTCCGACATCCACGGCCTCCGCACCTCTCCTCTCTCCGAGTCCTGGCAGCAATCCCACCCTCAAGGCCCCGACACCAGCCCCACTTAACAGACGAGGAAACTGAGGTTTAAGGGGCCACAGCAAGGAAGAGGCGGAGCCCGGTGTTCCTGGGCCCCGAGGCTCTTTCTGCGGTGCCAGCTCGGCTCCCTCCTGGGCCAGAGGCCTTGACCGGCCGGAGGGAGGGAAAAGGGGCTAACGGGATTTCAGTGGCCACAGAACAAACCGAGAAATACTAGCAAATTTGTGACAATGACAATAACAGACTTTCTTTTACTTTTTAAAAGTGGGTAATAATGACTGTTCACTAAAATACACGGACATTTCTGGGGTGGTTTGATGAGTTCTGACAAATGCCCTCAAGCAACAACCGCCCCAAACAAGACACAAGCATCCTCACGACCACGTTCCTGCCCTCCAAACAGCCCGACCGCAGCCAAGGGGACCAGCGGTCCGTGTGCTGTCAGCGCGGGGCGGTTCTGTTTCAGACAGAGGGACTCGCACGGTACATGCTCGTTTCCATCCAGCTCTTTCACGAGACACAAGCCCTGCGAGATTCCTCAGGCCGTGAGTGTCAGCGTTGGTTCTTCTGGCTGCTGGGGGTCCCACTGTAAGAAGGTCCCACGGCTCCTCTGTCCAGCCCGTAGGGGACGGGGTCTGAGTTGCCGGCTGCTGTGAACGTCCGTGCACACAGGCCCATAGCAGGGACAGCCCAGCGTCCTCCGCAGGCGCCACGTCTGTTGGTCCCCACCCAGGAGATGGCACTGTCCCCACTTTGGGGCAGAAGGAAACGCAGGCTCAGAGCGAGAAACCAGAGACAGAGCTCACAGCGGCAGAGGCGGGAGAGGAGTACGGAGCGAGGGGCGGATGGAGACCCGAGGGACAGCAGGAGGCCCTTGGCCCTGGTGGTATGTTTAGTGAAAAGTGAGCTGGGGCAACAACCGTGCTAGCGGCAGCCTGCACTTATTAGGCACCTGCTAAGTTCCTGGCCCTTTCTGAGCACTTTGCATGGATCAACCCATTCAGTCCTCCCAATGACTCTGTTATCTCATTTCATAATTGGGGAAACTGAGGCACAAGGAGACTGAGTCGTATCTCCAGAGACTCCTAACTAGTGAGGGGCAGAGCTGGATTTGGACTCAGGGGGTCTCCACTGAGTGTGTCTCTCAACCACAAGGCAACCCTGCCTCATTAGCCTTCCTTCTATTTAGCTGGTGCCCCAGTGGGGCAGGCTCAGGTCCTGTCCTGTCCTGGAGGCATTTCCACTCCTGGTCAACTCCCTGCCCAAGTGGGAGCTCCCCCGAGGCTGCTCAGTTCAGGCTCCAAGGGCCTGGTGCCGGGAGAGCAGGCTGCAGGGTGGGAGTTTGAGAGCACGACTCTAAACTCAGCCTTTGAACCCAGCTGTGCCATTTGCTGGCTGTGTGACCTTGGATCACTTGCTTAACCTCTCTGAGCTTCCATTTCCTTACCTGTAAAATCAGAGATGATGACAACAATAGTGACCTCGTGAGGATTCGGTGAGTTGGGTGTGGAATTACTGGAGCGGACATTTGCCTGCATTTTGCTACCTGCCTGAGGCCTCTTAGTGTGCACCCGGCTTTTTACAGACAAAGAAAATGAGTCTCTAGATGCCATCTCCAGGCTAAAACCCTCCAAACATCCGTCTCCCGCCAGGATGCCTCACCTGAACTCAGGCTTGAATATCCGCCTGTGACTCAACTCGCCTCATCGGCTGCGACTCAACTTGCCTCATCACTGTCAGCCCTCCAGGTAAGAAACTGACTCCTCACCCTCCCTGCTCGGCCCCGCCCCCTGCAGGCTTCCTCACTTCGGAAACGCCACCTCTGTCCTTCCAGGGGCTCAGGCCCGAAAACTCCGTGTCCTCGCCGACTCCTCTCTTTCTCCCCCCACGTTGCCTCCACCAGCCTTCAGAGGCATCCAGATCCCATCATGTCCCCCCCTCTGCAGCCCCACCCGGCGTGAGTCACCAGAGCTCGCTTGGACTATTGCAGCGTCCTCCGAACTCTCTCCCCGGTTCTGCCCTTTCTCCCTGCCTGAAGGATGTCAGATCATGTCCCTCCTCTGCTCAACAGCCCCCCGTGGCTCCCATGTTACCCAGAGGAAAAGACAAGGTCCTGGCTGTGGTCCACAGGGCCTGTGTGGTCGGCCCCCGCCTCTGCCAAACCCCTCCAGCCACACTGGCCTGCTGCCTGCTCCTGGGGCACACCAGGCACGCCGCAGCCCAGGGCCTTTGCACTTGCTGTGCCCTCTGCTTGCGACTCTCTTCCTGGAAACAACCACACGGCTCCTCTCCCACCTCCTTTAGGTCTCTGCTCAGACATGAATGTATCAAGGGGTTTCCTAGAACCACTCTGTTTAAATGAACCAGCCCCCTTCATGAGCACTCCTGCCCCCCTTCTCTCCAGGGCACCCATCCCTGACTGACACGTGGGATTTTAAATCTTATTAAAGTTATTATCATTATTAGTTTGGATGTCTCCACCACTCTGCCCCACAAGGCAGGACTGTTTCTGGAGCGTTGGTTGCAGCATCCTCAGCCCTCAGCACCGCCGCAGTGTCTGGTTCAGTGCTGGCTCAATTGTTTGTCCAATGCACGGCTGGGGATGAGGAGGGGGTAAGTGACTTCCCAGACCACCAGGTTAGGACAAGGTGGAGCCAGGATTTGAACTCAGGGGTCCGAGTCCCAGGCTGCATCCTTGGCCTCCCAGAGCCTGGTTCCGGTCAGCACCCCAGAGACAGTGGCTGTCGCTGTCATGACTTTTAGGGTGATATGCCCGCCCTTCCCCACCCGCAAGGGAGGGCTGGGGGCAAGAGGGAGAGGTCAGGCCGGTTGTGGCCTCCAGCCAGTAGGAGGTGACTCATCAGCCCCGTGATGACAGGTGACATTCCATCCCCTTCCCCAGAGGACTTTGGCCCTAGATAAAGGGAGCGCGCTGCTTCTGGGAAGAGGAGGACAAACAGGGGGAGGGGTGGCCAGGCTGCTGCCTGTGGGATGTACATGTCTGGGCTGGAGGGCCACGGGGTCCAGTCGTGAAGGCGGGCAGCCCAGGTTGGCCTGGCGGGCTGACCCATGAGCCTCCCTTCCGGGGTCAGAGACACCGCCTGAGCCCTCTTATGGGGAGAATGGAGCTCTTCCTGCAAAGTCAGCGCTCCAGCCGCTCCCTCAGGTGGGTGGGGGAGACCTCTCGGTGCCCCTCCGTTTCCCTTGGCATTTGGGTCAGAAGAACTTGAGTCAATCGGCAAACACTTTTTAAAAAGGAACATCGAGGGACCTGCAGACTCTAGCCAGATGGGCTGTATTAGATTTACATTTTAATTTTTTTAAAAAGTCCTAACGATACAAATAATACTTGAATACAGTTCTGTTGCAAGAGATGTAAGTAACACCCTCCCCATGTGAGTTCCTCACATCTCGAGGATCGTGCTTGGCTGCAAGTAACAGACTGCAGTGGCTTTGCCGGCTAGGGGTTCCATTTCTCTGGGGTAAAAACAAGTCCAGAGATGGGCAAGTCCCGCCAGGCGTACTCCTTCAGGGAAGTCACTGATAACCAGCTTCCTGGCCTCCCACTTTGGTACGGGACTTTAAACTCGTGGCTCAGGAGGGCTGCCTCACTGCCGGGCATTGTCTGCTCAGCCCAGGCAGGAGGGCAGGGAAGGGGCAAGGTGTGTGCCAACTGAGTCTCCACCTTGATCAAGCACAGGGTGGCTTCCTCAGAGCCCCACTAGTAGGTTTCTGTTTACACCTCATTGACCAGAATTGGGTCACGTGGCCACCCCATTGCACCCCCATGCCTGCAAGGGGGGCTGGGGACAAGATTATTTTGCTTGAGCTCATTGCCATCCCACTCAAAACCAGGGTCTAATAGTGAGAAGAGGGGGCAATGGATGGTGGGCGGGCACCAGCGGTCTGCCTCGGATTTCTTCCGTGCCACGTGAACACAAACACACTGTAAATGTGGTTTCTGTTTTCGCCTAATGATGTGCATTTAGAGATTTGCTTTATCGTTATTTTGATCTGCTGCATAGTATTCCACGGGATGGAGGTACCACCGTTTATCTACCTAATCCACGTTCATGGATATTTAGCTTTGCCCCCCAGAGTCTTCACTACTCTAGACAATGCCTCAGTGAACGTCCTCACACAAGACTCTATGCCCACGTGCATTTCTGCAAAATTGGGCACATGCATTTAAAATGTTGGGAAGTGGTCCCAAATCCACACCAGGACTCGGCCAGTTTATGCTCCCTCCACCTGTGTACAAGAGAACCTGCTTGCTTACGCTCACCAGCCAGGTATTGTCACTTAAAAATTATTTTTCCCATTGTGATGGGGGAAAAAATCAATAATTTTGTTATGATTTGCATTTCCCTGATCAGGATGGAGCTGAAGCCTTTTATCACTTATGTGTTGGCTATTTGTATTTTCTGATGCGTTCATTTGCCTCTTTAAATTATCTGGCCATCATTTTCTACTGATTTGTTTTTTCCTTTCTGATTGGTATGAGTCCTTTTCCATTTGGGGTAGAAATCTTTTTTTTAAAAAAATGAACTTTATTGAAGTATAATTTATGTACAGTAAACTGCCTCCGTTTAAGGCAGGGCTTCTCAATCTTGCGACTATCATTTTGGGTCGGATGATCCTTTGTTGGGGACCGTCGTGTGCATCGTAGGATGCTCAGCGGCATCTCTGGCCTCTACGCCTCGCCTGGCAGTCACGACAACCACAGAAGTACCAGGACATGTCCAGATGCCTCCTGGGGCAGAACCATCCTCGTGAGAACCTCTATTTAACGTGAACAGTTGATGAGCTTTGATAGATGAGCGCAACCAGGAACCACCCATGACCTCAAGATTTGTGCATTTGTGTTGCAAATATTTCCCCTCGTCTGAGGCTTGGCTTCAAATCCAAGACCTATCCCTTCCCATGGGAGTGAGCTCAGGAGAGTCACTTCATTACTCCGAACCTCAGTCTCCCCAGCTGTGAGATGAAGATGATCATCTGACCAGGCAGTGATGGTGTGAGACCTGAAACGAAGGTGTGAGGGGAAGTGAAGGCGTGAGGCGATGTGGCTGACACATCATAGGTGCTCGATAAATGCCAGCTCCACAGCCTTCCTCACTGTGGATGTGCTCACTTAGTCAGTAAGGATTTATGAGCCCTCCCACGTGCCAGGCCCTGTGCGAGGCTCCGGACACAGTGGAGAAAAGACAGACACGGTCCACGTGCTCAACTGGAGGAGACAGAGAATAAATCAGCAATGAGGGAATGAGTGAGAACAATGTTCTTGTTTCTTTTTGCTGAGGAGGACTGGCCCTGAGCTAACGTCTGTGCCCATCTTCCTCTACTTCTTATGGGCCACCACCACAGCATAGCTTGATAAGCGGTGCATCGGTGCACGCCTAGGATCCAAACCTGCGAACCCCGGGGCCACTGAAGTGGAGCACGTAAACTTAACCATTGCACCACCAGGCCGGCCCAGGGAACAATGTTCTTATAATGATTGAATGCTGATCCGTGATGGGAAGTCTCAATCAGAGGGTGCAATGTGGTAGATGCTTGGCTGGGCGGTGGCTCTTTGGGGAGAGTGAGGAGGTGACATCTAAGAGGAGAGCAAGAGGAGACGCTGGAGCAGTAGGAGATGCTGGAGCAGGAGGAGACGCTGGAGCAGGAGGAGAAGCAGGAGCAGGAGGAGACGCTGGAGCAGGAGGAGAAGCTGGAGCAGGAGGAGACGCTGGAGCAGGAGATGCTGGAGCAGGAGGAGAAGCTGGAGCAGGAGGAGACGCTGGAGCAGGAGGAGATGCTGGAGCAGAAGGAGACGCTGGAGCAGGAGACGCTGGAGCAGCAGGGAAGAGAGGTCCAGGCAGAGGGAACAGCACATGCAAAGGTGGTGAAGCTGGAGCTGATGGGCACATTTGAGGAACAGCAGGGAGCGAGGGTGGCTGGGACAGAGCCATCAGGGGGAGGGACAGAGGTGAGACCCAATGTCATGCAGGTAAAGAGGTGGGGGCAGGCCCAGCTGCCGTGGAGAGGAGTTCTGTTCTGTTCTCACGTGCAGGGAGAGGCCGCTGGACAGTTCTCGGTTGGGGAGAGACGCCATCCCTCCCTTCACAGAGCCCTCACCCTGGAGAAGGTCCGCTGGATCGGAGTTTGCCCGGTTCTCTGGCCACCGTCTGGCAAGACCCTGTTAATAATACCAATAACCAACCTTTCTCTACAGGACCCCAGGCCTCAAAGCCCCTTTACATTCATGTTCCTGAGTCCTACACCAACCCTGAGGTGCTGACCTGGGCTGCGGGGGCCCATTTCACAGACGGGGAAGTGGGGAGTTGCCACACAGCCGGGACTTGAACCCAGGATTCAGCTAAGCCTTCTTCTCCTTGAGCCCAGGTCCCAGCCCTCAGGGTGGAGGTTAAATCTTTCCCTTCGCCAGGAAGATGCCCCTCGGATCTGAGACTCAGGTCTGCAGTGCTCCTATGGCAGTGTTGAGGCTCCCGGGCTTCCCACAGGGGAGGGAGCCCCCACCCCCAGGAGAGCAGGGAAGGCGAGGGCTCAGGGCCAGGCCCAAGGCCAGATAAAGTCAGGGCAGGGCAGGAAGCGCCAGGTCACCAGGATTGGGGACCTGCCCCGCCGTGGGCCCTCGGGGGCCTCCTCTTTCTGGCTGTGGACTCTGCCCTGTTTCTGAACCGTCCCCGGGCCTCCTTAGCTGCCCTCTCAGGTGAAGAGTCTCAGCCCCAGACAAGTGTTGTTGGGATACTGCTGGGCCAGGCCAGCCTCACTGTCCCATCACCTCCACCGGCCTGGGAGCTGCAGGACATTACGGGTAATAGGCTAATAGGCACCCAGAAAACATGTGTGGAACTGGACTGGGGCCTGCCTTAGTTTCTCCACCTTGCACCTCTGGCCCTGCCATTCATTCCCATCTGCCAAGTGCCAGGCACACTGCTGTTGCTGGGGACGAAACAATGACTGCCAAACATGGTCCCTGTCCTCAGACAGCTGGCAGTCTGGCTGGACTGACGGACGAATAACCAGAGTGAAGGTGGGCTGGTGGGTGGCAGGATCCACCTCAAAGGGCCTGGAAAGGCCATGTTAAGCCTCTTGGATTTTGCCCTGAGGGTGAAGTGGGAGACTTGAGGCACGAGGGTGAGGTCTTGAGATTTGCTTTAAAAAAAATTTGCTGCAGAAAGAATGAAGCTGTGCTACGCGCCAGGCACTGAGGCTTATCAGCGACCAGACGACTCGGCTCCCACCCTCACGGCGCTGGCGGCCTGCGGGGGGAGACACGGGTCCATAACCACACAAATAACCCGAAGTGTGAGAAGGGCCGGGAGGGAGGGAGGCGGGCCGCGAGGGGTATAAAGGGGGTCAACCTGGGGGCGTCAGAGGAGCTCCCCCGGGCAAGGTGACGGGACAGCGGTGGGAAGAGCCCCAGGCAGAGGGAACAGCATGGGCACAGGAGCGCGGACGGCAGCGGGGAGAACAAGCAGGGTCAAGGCGAAGGCAGAGCTGGAGACACGCTGCGTGGATGGCAGGGGAAACAGGGGATCCCGAGGGCCCGCCGGCTCTGGGTGTGAGTGAGGTGGGCAACGGCAGAGGAGGCCGAGGAAGGGGGCTGATCCCAGGAGAAGACCCTGAGTCCAGTGGGGTGCTAGATTGTAGGCTCCTGTGAGCATCCCGGTGGAGACAGGGAGCTGGAGGTTGCATACAGGGGTCTGGCGCTCAGAGGGGCTCCCCGGCCCATTGCAGTTGCCCTCCATTCACAGGCTCCCAGTCCAGAGCTCGCCATGTGCCGGCCTTGGAGGCACCAAACGTGGGGCAGGAACTGTGCTCGGGCAGACACAGTGGCTGCCCTCTCACTTCCTCTTTGCTAGCAAGGTCCAGTTTTGTTGGATGTGCATCTACCCACGTGCTCAGGGAGAGTGGCCATTCCCCTCCCAAGCTCAGAGCTATTATAGGTCTACCCACTGGGGTAATTCTCGTTTTCCTTGTCATCGATTCATTTGGAATTAGGTGTGTGATGCAATCTTCGTTGGTGGGAAATCTTCAGGGGGGGCTTCTGGGAACAATTTTCTCCCTCATAAAAGGAGACACATGGCAGGGAGACACCCCTCCTCTTCTTTACTTAATGTTATCGCATCTATGTGTGATGCCGGGAGCTGCAGCAGCCATGTTAAAACCATGAGGAAAGGTATCCGTAAATTGCTGAGAACAGCAGAGAAGGAAAATTGAAAGAATGTGAGTTTTTGTTTACATCTTCATGCCTTCATATTAAACAACCGTATCAGATGAAATTATGAATCCCCCCCTTCCTTTTTTTTTTTCACTTGTCTGAAGGTGATTGACAGCACTGGCTGAATGAGTCATGCTGCTAATTTACCTCCAAAGATTTCTTTAGCACATCAGAAATATCTTTTCTCTCGACATAAAGATAGGCAAGGAAATGTGCATGCCCTTCCCTTTTTTTGCAGCCTTTAGTCAATGTTCTATTCCTTGCTACTGTACACATTCTGTCTAAGAAAGCGCTTCATTTGCATTATCTCATTTAATCCTTTCAATTAGCCTCTGAGATTATTACCATTATACATTTCCCATTTTATATGGGAATAAACGGAGGCTCAGGGCAGGTAAGCGACTTTTCCAAGGTCACAAAGATAGTAAGTTACCCAGCTGGGATCCGAGTCAAGGCTGGTCTGATTCGAGAATGCAGCTGGGCTAAAGCCACAATCTCCTTTAGAAGTCTTTCCCTTAACACGTTTCTAGCAGGAAACCATAGCCCTGTCTTATTTTTCCCTGGAAAACTGTTATTATGGTTGGTGGGAAATTTAGAGTGGGCTGCGTTTCTCTGTACACAGTTAATGGCTTTGATTATATGTTTCTGGCTTCTTCATTCTGAGAAAGGCGGCCATTGGTTGTACAATATAATCAAATCATTTCTTATGTAAACAGCCGTCTGGCACAGAGTCAGCGGCAGCTCCATCAGCAGGAAGGTGAAAATGAAACTGTGTTTCCAGCTCCGGAAAGCAATCTGCTCTTCAGCAGGAAAAGATCAAGGGTTAATGACACTGAGCTGGGCAAAGGCTGCGCTGCGGCTCTGAGCATTATCAGGAGGAGGCAACAAAGAACGGTTGTTAAATGGGTCTGTTACAAAAGTTATTTTCTAATGTAATTCACGAAACTCTTGCCGGAACATTAGGCACAACCTTCGAAAGCACAAAGGAACTAAAAAAGAAAGAATGAGAAAGAAGCTTCCAAAGTCAATTACGGAACCCTTGAAAGGGTTAATATCCTTAATATGCAAAGAGTTCTTGCAAAACAATAGGAAAAGGTAAACCCCTTATTATAAATTGACTGCTCACAAAGAAGCACAAAAGGTGGGCGGAAGTATGAAGACAAGATCCACCCTGCCAGTCATCAAGGAAATGCAAATAAAAGTTACAATGATATGTCATTTTTCGCCTATCAGATTGGCAAAGACTAAAAAAGACTGGCAATACTCAGTGTCTCAGAGGGTGTAGGGAAATGTCAGACTGTCCTACTCTGCTGACGGATCTCTTGGGGAAGAATGGCGGTGTGCACCGTGGTATGCAATGGGAAGAAATTTTAAAGCAACCTAGAAATTTAACTCTGGGGCATTTATCCTAAGCATATAATAGGCCGAATATTCTCTATAGACAAGGGTGTTCATTGCAGCATTGTTTATAATAGAGAAAAACTGGGGAAAAAACTTGAAATACCAAACTACAGAGAATTCATTGAGTAAACAACGGTAAACTTACATAATGAAATACTATATTAAAATCTAAATTGAATTAAATATAAAAATTATATTAAAAATACTAATTAAAAATGGCAATATAGAGACATGGCCACGGCATATTTTAGAGACAAACAGTTTCACGTGTCTGATCTAATTTGTACTAAGTCGTGTGCATATGCATGTATATTAAAGAGAGTATTCTCAAGGATGTTTACCAGAATGTCAGCAGTGTTGATTTCTGGGTGGACGGATTTTCAGTAATTTTGCTTTCCTTTAAGTCAGTTTCTCAACCTCGGCACTACTGATACTGGGAACAGATAATCCGTTAAGGGACTGTCGTGTGCGTTGTAGGATGTTTAACAGCATCCTTGGCCTCCGCCCACCAGACGCCAGTAGCATCCCCACTCCCGATCATAACAACCAAAAATGTGTCCAGACTTCGCCACACATCTCCTGGGGGACAAAACCACCCTCCGTTGAGAACCTCTGTTTTAAATACTTTCCTGCATTATTTAAATATTTTAACAACAAGCATGTATTGTTATCATAATCAGAAAAACAAACACATTAAGAAAATATTCAGTAAAGTCATTTGTGGCTTTGCGAATTGGCTGTGGGTTCCGTCAATGGAATTCAATCAGAGAGCAGAGAAATCTGTTATCTTTTTGCGTTTGATACGAGGTTCTGGTGAAACATCCAGGCATTTGGCAAAGTTTTCCCTGGATTGGTCTTTGCTCAAAGAACAACATTTTTTCCTCCAGATTTTAATACTATAATTAAACTCCCGAAGCGGATGTTTTCACTCTTTGCCTCTTCTCTCTTCTCTTGGTGACGGCTCCAATTTTGGGGGGTAGCCATACTCTTCTCATGTGGCTCCCCTTTTGAGGGGAGCTGACTGTCCTCCTGGCCCCAAACTTAAGCCAATTTTCTAAATCTCTCCCTCTGGCCATGGCTACTGGCTCAAAGACGGACATGCAATCAGTTTGGTCCATTGAGTCTAGAGGGGACTCAATGCTGCAGGCTTCTGGAAAAGATTCATTCTAAGTTCTCTCAGAAGTGCCTCAGAGGGCCGGCCCCATGGCCTAGCGGTTAAGTGCGCGCGCTCCGCTGCTGGCGGCCCGGGTTCGCATCCCGGGCGCGCACCGACGCACCGCTTCTCCGGCCATGCTGAGGCTGCGTCCCACATACAGCAACTAGAAGGATGTGCAGCTATGACATACAACTACCTACTGGGGCTTTAAGGGGAAAAAAATAAATAAATAAAATCTTTAAAAAAAAAAAAAAAAGAAGTGCCTCAGAGACCTTCTGCATCTGAACAGAGCGAGGCCTGGAATTGCTGTACCCATTTTAACACCGTGAAGAAAACCAGCCAGAGATAAAAATCAACACACAGAAGCAGTCAGAGCTGGGTGAAACACAGAGGAAAAGAGTTGGAGCCCAGATCAAGCCAAGCCTGAAGCTCACCCTTCTGCTGGCTTTTTGTTTATGAGAGCCAATAAATCTCCTTTTTGGTTAAGTCGGTTAGAGCTGAGTTTCTATTACTTGCAGCCCAAAACTAACTGACACAACCTTCTTTGATGAGAGAAATCCCTCCCAAACTTCTGCTTTCATGTCATTTCAGCAAATATGCATTGGGCACTTGCTGGCCGCCAGACCCAGTGCCTGATCCTGGAAGGGCAGAGATGGCATAGTCCCTTCCCTGACGAACGTGCTGCCTGGTGGGGCGAGGGGGATGGAGAGAGGACAACACACAGGCAATGTGACCTGTCTGAGGGGACAGGGGAACACGCGTGGGGCAGGGAGAGGAAGTGCTGCCTGAGCCAGTCCTGAGGGGAGATGGGGAGAGGGAGCAGGATGCTTGGACAAGGGGCAGCGTGTTCACCGGACACTGAGAGATCATTGGGGGCTCGGGGCAGGGGACCCCCTGAAGGAAGGGAAGAGCTGGCGGGGAGGGAAGGCATGACCCCAGAGGACTTCAGGGGCCCTGCAGAAAGGGCTGGGTCCCCAGAGAGAGCCGTGCAGCTTTGGACACGGCCCCTTGCCTCCCCTGTCCCGCGGTGTGATCCAGTGTGTGCGGAGGAGGTGGGGGGGGGGCTTGTCAAAGCCCAGCTTTTCCAGTCCAAGGATGGCAAGTCCAAGGTATCAGTCAAGATGACGCTTTGTGACTAATATTCTTTCAGCAACACTCATTCAGCAGCAGCACTACACGGTGGAGGGCAAAGATCAACCTGGGCTCATGGCCTGGTGGGAGATGCATAATCATCTAGCGATTCTCATAAATATCAACTTCAGCCGTGCTCCAGGGTCCTCTGATAGAGGTGTCTGACGTTCCAGGGAGGTCAGGGAAGGCTTCCTGGAGGAGGTGGCACTTGAGCTGAGAGCTGAAGTGTGAGGAAGAGTTCCCTTGGCAAAGCCAAGGAGGAAGGGGTTTTAGGCAGAGGGAACAGCATGTGCAAAGGCCCTGTGGCAGGGAGGAGTGTGTGAGTATGAAGGGCTCCATCTTTCTCATTTACACTGTGCTTTTCACGGGTCCTGGCAGCAAGCATGTACTGTTATCATGCTGTCAGGTAGGTCTTGTTATCCCATTTTATAGATGAGAAAACTGAGGCACAGAGAAGCCAAGTGACCTCCCCAAGGACACACAGCCAGGAGACAGTGGAAATGGGAACTGAACTCCTGGTCTTAATCCTGGGAGTCAACCAGCAGCTTTCTGTCCGATGGGACATTTTTCTTCTTTGAGAACTCAGGGGTTCTCAGAGTGTGGTCCAACGATCCCTGGGGTCCCCTTTCAGGGAGTCACAAGAATATTTGCCTTTTTCACTCTCATTCTCACATGAGTGTAAAGAGATTGAAAAGTTCATCGATAGGCATTTAGATTCTATATTCCAACTAAACTTTAAGAAAGGACCAGTGGTGTGTTGGGGGCAGCAGTAAAGAGGAATGTCCATGATATGACAACATCCCCCTTTCCAACTACGTGCCTTCACAAAGATGCTTCATCGAAACAAACATCACAGTAGACCGAAGACAGAAGCGGATCCGAGGGTCCAGATGTCTCTCGTTAGGCCAGCCCTTTGAGAGAGCTGCCAAAATGTCAACAGTGCCACTAAAGCCACTTTCCAACTCCATCTTGTTGTTTTGAAATATAGGGTTATTTATTACAAAAATATTATATTAACACAGACTGGATTTATCGTTATTTTTAAGTGAATAAAATAAACATTTTATAAATTTCTTAGTTTTAATTTCTAATACGAGTATCGATTGATGTAATCCACACAAACAAATTTCCTTGGGACCTTCAGTAGTTTTGGACCAAAATGCTGGGGATGCTGCCTTCGCGGAGATGTCCTCTCTCTTCTCACCCCCTGCCCGCCCCCCCCACCCCCCCGCCATGTAAGGCGGGCAGGCCCCTCCGCACTTGAGGCCACCAGGGACGGAGGGGACACCACGTGCGGGGACCCGGGGAGCTTCCTGGCTTTGGAGCGTCAAAACCAAGGGGGACAGAGAGATCTCATATTTGAGGAAAAGCATCCTGCAGAGGGCAAGGCTCCGCCGTCCAGAGCCAGACGCAGGTCCCAGGGCGGGGCAGAGAGGGGAGGGCCAGGGTGGCCTGGGCTGGCCCAAAGAGGCCGGTCCCACAGGTAGGATCCTGGGAAGGCAGCCCCCAGCCAGCCCCTGGGAGCGGCCGGGAAACAGCGAAAGGACCCCCGGTCACAGGCGATGGGGAAGGGACAGCCACGGGGCCACGCGGGACCTCACGGGTGGGCCCAGCCCTCCCCAGACCCGTGTCCCTGCTCCCGCTCCTGTCCCCAGCACCTCAGCCTCACAGCAGCCCAGGAGCTCAGGAGAAGCGGGCCGGGTCGCGGGAGAGGTGGGAGTCCACCACCGGGCGGTTTCCACCAGCCTGGCAGAAAGAAGGACGGCACAAAAGGGAAATTCAGTTCAATTTGCAAAAAACAAACCAAACAAACCAAAAAAAAGCCCCGTACATCTGTGAACTGGGACACACACCCACCGCATTCAAATGCCCCGCTTGTGTGTCTGTGACCTCCTGGCCAGGCCTCTTTCCTTGGGCATCAGAGAGGTTGCGTGACTTGCCCGGGGCTGCAGAGCAGGAAGGAGCAGAGCCGGGATTCGCATTCGGGCCCTGGCTCCAGCCCCCACGCCCTTGACCACCAAGACACGCGGCTCAGGGGGGCTGTGCCTCCCCGGGGCCGGGGCAGCCTCTGCCGGAGCGGGGGGCTGGGACCGCGCTGCGCCCGGGGTGGCAGCCCCTGCGGCGGGAGCTTCGCAGCCCGGGGCCTCGGCTGGGCAGAGGGCTGGCGCCCCGCAGGCTGTGCCGGGCTGGGCCGTCCTCCCGCGCAGGCCTTGCCGCCGGCGCCCGCTCCGCCTCCGGGTGCCTGGGAGGGGCGGCGGGGCTGGCAGGACAGGCTCTCCCAGGCCCTCCGCCCGGCCGGTGGCTCCCCGCACCGCGTGCGCTTCCTGGAGAGGAAGGTGCTCAGGGAACGGCCCAGGGAGGCTGAGAAAGGGGCCGGGGGTCACCCGGGGAGATTGGGAAAGCCATGGCCACACCTGAGAGAGCCCGGAGGCGGAGGAGAGGCCCCGGGGGCAGAGCCGGTGCCGCCCTGGCCCCCGGAGCCTCTGGGGGAGGCGGAGGGGGTCCTGACCGAGACCACCGGCTCACTATCTTCCATGCCCCCTTCCTCCACGTGCACACCAGCACAGCTGCCAGTTTTATGCCCTAAACATGTCTCAAGTAGGACCACGTCTCCTCACCTCCAGGGCCACCCTGGCCAGGCCACCATCCGGTCCCACCTGGGCAGTGACAGTCACCTCCTCCCTGCTCTCCCTGATTCCCCCTCCCCCGCGGGCAGTCTCCTCTTCACTGCTGCCAGAGGGATCCTGCTGGAACCCAGTGCCTAGCCTGTCCTCCCTCTGCCTACAACCTTCCATGGCTCTCAACTCACTCAGGAAAAAATACAGACTCCTCCCTGCCGCCACAGGCCCCCTCCCAGCCTCCTGCCTCCTTCCCGCCGTCCACACCAACGCCCGCCCCCTCTGGCCTGTGGCTCCAGCCAGAGGAAACAGCTCGCAATTCCTTAATGCCTCACGCTCTGTCCAGCCTCCAGACTTTCGCACATTCCATTCCCTCTACCTGGAATCCTGTTTGCACTACTTTTTTCCTCTTCTTTTTTTTCAATTGCAGTGAAATTCACGTGGCATGAAATTAAGCATTAAAGTGAATGACTCAGTGACATTTAGTACGTTTACAGTATTGTGCAACCATCATTCTGATGATGCTTCTGCTGATGGACCTTTTCATCCTTTTAGTCGTCTGGATATCACCTCCCCCGGGAAGCCCATCTTGACCCCACCCTCCCATATTTTGGGTTAGATGCCTCCCTGTGTTTCCCCTATGTAGCATGGACCCCAAAGTGTTGTATTTGCCTCTTGATGTGTCTGTGTCTCCCACCAGAGTGGCAGCTGGCTGGGGGCAGGGACCACGTCTGACTCTTCAGTATCTCTGGCACCTGCACATTATATGGATGTGGGCCATGTTTGTTGAGTGACTAACCAACTGTCGGGATGAATGGGGACAGAGGAGGGGGGAGGCAGTGTGAAATGTGGGCTGAGCCCCTACTCCATGCCAGGCCCTGTGCCTGGTGCCAGGGACACAGCGGTGGACGGAGCAGACACTGCGCCCGTCCTTGTGGATCTGACACTCTGGGAGGGAACGAGGACAAACAAGCGACTGACACGACAAGATGGCACCATTAGCTCTCTGACAGTGGATCGTGGGACCACCTAGAAGACTCCCGACCCCGCCTGGGTCTGGGAAGGCTCCTCGTGGGCGGCGTCGAAGGGGAGCTGAAGCCCAGAGAGGAGTGGAGGGGGAGGGCGGAGGGCGGGTGGGGAGTGTTCCCGAAAGAGAGCAGCGAGCCCGCTGGTTCCCCAGCAGGGCGACCACTCTCCCCGGGGCATTCGGCCGTGTCTAGAGGCGTCTTTGGTTGTCACCGCTGAGGAGGGGGCTGCTCCTGGCCCCTAGCGGGTGGAGACCAGGGAGGCTGCCCAGCACCCCAGGGTACTCAGGACCGCCCGCCACAGAGACTGACCCCGCCGAGCCGGAGCAGCCCCGGCCCAGAGCCGGCCCCTGGGGCCCAGAAGAACTGGAGTCCGGCTGGAGCGAGGAGGCCAGGAGGGCTCGGCGAGAGGGAGGCTGGAAAGACGTCCGGGCTGCCGCGGCCCCATCCAGGGCTTTGGATTCCGGGACTGGCGTGGGGTTCAGCCAAAGAGGGGACTGAGGCAAGGGAGGACCTTGCTGAGCTTCAGCGTTCAGAAAGCCACCTCTGACCATAGCAAGGACTGGACTCTAGGGGTGCCGGGTGCCATGTGGGAAAGAGGTTGTACGTTGGCTCGGGGCAGTTAGGGAGGGCCTCCCGGAGGCGGTGACATTCAAGCTGAGAATGAGGCAGTTGTCTGATCTGGGGGCCGAGAAATCCAGGCAAAGGGCACAGCAAGTGCAAAGGCCCTTCGGCGGGAACCAGCTGAGCGGGTTCTGGAAATGCAGAGGAGGCCAGGGTGAATAAGTACGGGCATTACCGAGAGATGCCACGCGCGGCCTCAGAGACTGGGACAAGACTCGGGTGTTAGTCTAAGAGCGAAGGGACGTGATGTGCCTCAGGATCTAACAGGATCCCTCTGAACGGATCACGGGGGCGAGGACAGCAGCAGGGAGGCCCAGGAGGAGATTGCCGCCACGGGCAGGCGAGCAGGGCCGGGGCTGGGCCCGGGGGAGGCGGGGAGACAGCGCGAGCCATTCAGAAGGTGTGGCGCCGGGTGACGGGGCGGGAGGCGGGGTGGCGGAGGGCTGCTCCGAAGCTCCTAGCTTGCTGGGGGGCCCGACACGGGTCCCCGGGCGTTTCTTTCCCCACCGTGCTCCTGCGGGCCGAGGCCCTGACTGGGCGCCCGCCACCCCTCAGGCCCGGGGTCTCCGGGCCCCCGCCGCGTGCGCTGCCCCTGCAGGAGGACTCGGGCCCCCTCCGGCTCCCTGGGGCGCGGCCGGCTGCTGTCGCTGGGCCCGGGCTCCACTCCCGCCTCCGCCACCGCCCGCTGTGCGACCTGGGCCCTCACCAGTCCCGTGAGCACCACAGAGCCTTCCGGAAGGTCGGGTGAATTCTAAGACAAGACGCCGCGGGGGACGTGCCTGGCACCCGGCCACAGCGTTCGCCTCTCGTCAGCGAACATTGTTGTTGCTGTATTATTATTATCCGGACAGAAAATAACTCCCTTCAGCTCCCGCCCCAGCTGGAAGGGCCGGGTTGGGACGCTGGAGCGACACAGGCCCGCGGGTAGAGCCCCACGCGAAGGGCCCGGGGAGGGAACCACGGGGACGCTCCTGTCACTGTCGTCAAGGCGCGGGCGTGGGAAGGGGAGGGCTTTGGAGCTGCGGGGGCCCCGAACCCCCCTTCATTTAACCAAAGTCCCCGGCCTCTCTGACCCTCAGTCTCCCCTCCACCACGGGAGCTCTGACCCCCCGCACAGGCTGCCGGGAGCGGAACTGCACCCCCTCTGCCGACGACTCGGGACACAGGAGGTGTCACCTGCCTCCTGGGGATGGAGTCCCCGCCCCTCTGAGAGCTGAGGGCCACTCTGGCCAGGTGCTCGTCACTATCGTCCCACAGACCCTCAAACCAACCCTTAATTGTCCTCCCGCTGCAGACGAGACAGAGGGCCCAAGCTTGACCCTCCCAGCCGAGCTGCCCCTCAGCCCTGGAGGACGGTCACCGGCCGTCGTCCCAGGCCAGGAAGTGGGGCCAGATGGTGGCAGATCCACGGGCGTGTGTTGCATATGTGAGGGAGAAAAGCGTTGTTTGTAAACAGGAGATCCAGGACCGCGGCCCCCGCAGCGGCTGGGCCAGCTCAGGGCGGGGAGGCTGCCCCTCTAGCAGCCTGGAAGGTGCTGGCTGGGGTGTGGGGGCACGAAGACTGCAGGGGGCTGGCCCCCGTGTGCCTTCTCCGTACATCCCCAGCTCCACCACTGGCCGCTGTGTGGCCCTGGGTCTGCCCTCCTCTCTTTGGGCCTTGGTTTCCAAGCCAGCAGCAAGAGCAGAGCTTGCCGGTTGTGTCTCACCAGTTCCCACCCCAGGGCCTTTGCACTTGTGGTTCTCCCCGCCTGGAAGGTGCTTCCCGTACCTCGGTCTTCCCAGGGCAGCCCTTCTCCTCCTTCAGGACACAGCTCAGCTGCCTCCCCCTCCTGGAGGCCCCCCCACCACCCTGTCACCGTCTTTTTCCCCAGAGTGCTTGCCATCTGAAAGCATCTCGTTTGTCTCTGTGCTGACTCACCTGTGGCCCAGCCCTGGAATGTCAGCTTCCAGGGGACAGGGAGTTTGTTACAGTCACTGCTGTGTCCACAGTCCTAGCTCACTGCCCAGCGCACAGTAGGTGCTCAATAAGTGTTTATTAAATAAACAAAGGCCCCTGTGTCACCTTGTCCCCTTTACTCTCTGTTCCACAGCGGTGAGGCCATTTTACAAATGAGAGAGGCTGAGGCAGCTGAAAGGGGACGGACCCTCCCGGGCCAGCCTCCACGTGGGAAGCACCTGCTACCCGACGGCCACTGAGCCTTAGCTCGTCACCCACGGTTCTGGGCTCTACAGGCAGGCCGCCTGGGTTACATCTCTGCCACTCCCTGGCTGGGTGACCTGAGATGAGCGACTGCCTGTCTGTGCCTCACTTTTCTTGTCTGTAAACACGGAATGGTTGTTCTTAACTTCCAGGGTGACTCTTGCGAGGGGGAAATGCGTTATACAAGCAAGTATGGCGGCTAGTGGTATCCAACGAACGGCAGATATAGTGTTCCATTAGATAGCTGCTGAGTTACGGAGGTGCGATAATTGTCCCATTTCACAGATGGGGAACCTGAGACACAGGCAGGGGAAGCTGATTAAGCAATGGGCCTATCAACCCATGTCTGTCCCACTCTGAAGGCCGCCCTTGTGCCAAGAGGGTAATGCTGGGGAAATCTAGGCCTCAGGATGCCCAGGTAATGGAAGACCAGTGACAATAGAGTCCAGGGCCTCTCCCCGGGGAGGCAGGCATCGGAGACAAGGGCGTCACAGCCCCCATGGGGGATGGCTGTCCTGGCCGGCCCCCACTGCCACTGAGGATCCCCCCTGCACCATCCTCTGGCCATGGGGTTTAAGTGGCGCTGACCCCACCTCCATGAACCTTGTCACAGAACCTGATGGTCATGGAACCCGGCCATCGGCCACAGGGTTTTGTTCAGAGATGGCCACGCAACCCAACCTAAGCCAACGAGAACCAGTTCTGAGACTTGTATAGGAATAGCTGAGAGACAGCACTCAGTTTTTCTGGGTTGCTTGGCTGATAAGGTAACAATAGCAGCAGTAATAGTAATAGTAGTAATAAAATAATAATTACTATTATGGAGCATTAGGTTAGGTGCTGTTTAGTGCTTCACATATATTAATTAACTCAATTAATCTTCCAGAAAGACATGGAAAACATGATATCATTTGAGCACCTGGATCCAGCTATGCCTGGAACTAGAACACCCTTGGATATTTTCTTTTTTATATGACTCAATAAATTCCCTTTTGCTTAAACTGGTTTGAATTGGGTTTCTGTCCCTAGGAACCGAGAGAGTCTTGACTAATCCACCTGCCTTCCGGACATTATCTGAGCTTCTATCTCTCCATCGTTACTGTAGCCGCGGCGGCACGCCCATTAACTGTTTTATGCCTGTCTCTGACTCACGGGTTTCCACTGTAGCTCTTGGTCAATCCTGCCCATACAGCGGCCGTGGGTCTGCCCCCTTTCCCATGCGCCCCAGGGGGGAGAGTGGGCGTGCGGCTATGTGTGCACACCCTTGTTCCAGGAAGATGCTCCGTGGGGTTTGCTTGGCCCCAAAACAGACTTCGTTATTAGTGTGATGACTGGTAATAAACAGTCCCGGCACCTGCACCAGGCCAGGTGCTTTGCATACACAGTGATCTCACCCCGTCCTCCCGACAACCCCGCGAGGCAGGCATTGTCACCCCATTTCAAAGACGGGGAAAACGAGGATCAGAGAAACAGGGCCTGAGTCACACAGTTCCTGAGCGGCAGAGCCTGCACCCCCCAACTCCAGAGCCGGCCCTGCGGGACCCGGGGCCCCTGACCCGGGCGTTGGAACCCTGGGGTTATCTCGGCTTGTCATTCATGTGTTGAATCTATACGTATGGAGGATACATATATGTAGGTATCATATAGGCGTGGAAACCACACGTGTGTAGAATGTGTGTGTGTAACGTGTGTGGGCTCTGCATGTGTGTATGGTATATATGCAGAACTGGGAGAATGTAGAAGGGGTGTGTGTGTGTGTGTGTGTGTGTGTGTGTGTGTGTGTGTGTATAGAATCTGTAAGAACATAGAATATATGTGTACGTCTCTGTAATACACGTGTAGGGTCTATATGTAGAATATATGTGTGTGTGTGTATAGAATCTGTGTGCACGTAGAGTGTGTGTGAGAGTGTGTGTGTGTCTCGTATGTGTGTACAATCTCCTTGGTTTCCCCGTCCTGTCTCTCCGGGCAGCAGGCAGGTTGTGCAATGAGAGAGAACACGACCACTTCTTCCCACCTCTAAGGCTCCTGCCCTGGGCCGCTGTCCCCTCCCCTCTGGACAGCTGCAGTCCCCTCTCCCTGGCTTCCCTGCTTCTGCCTCTTCCCCTCCCCACGGTCCGTTCTCTGCCCTGGGCCAGAGGGATCCTGTTAGAACCTAGATCGGATCAGGGCCTCCTCTGCTCGGAACCTCCATGGCTCCCACCTCACTCAGAGTGGAGCCAAAGTCCTCACGGCAGCCCACAAGGCCCTGCCTGGTCTCCCTGACCTCACCCTCCTCCCTCCCCTGCCCAGCCTCAGTGGCCTCCACAGGCCTCAGGGCCTTTGCACTTACAGTTCCTCTGCCTCAGCTATGACTTCACTCAAGTCTCAGCTGAAGTGTCGCCTCCCCAAGAGGCCTTCGCTGACCACTGGCCTGAAACACCGCCCCTGATTCACTCCAGTGTCTCGTCCTGCCTCGATGTCCTCAAGACTCTCCCCCTGTGGCCTTCTGCGCCGGGTGTACTGCCTATTGGCCCCCCACCCGTCTCTCCCACCAGAACTTCAGCTCCATGACTGCAGAAACCACCTCCCCCCACCACCTGGCACAGTGCTGGCACAGAGGAGGTTCCAGCCCGTGGTGGAGGGGTGAAGGATTATGAGCCAGGACGCAGGCCAGCCTCTGCCTCGGCGAATCTCCTCTGGGGTCTCACCTGGTCTCCCCACTGTCTTCTCCCCACAGCCCCTCCCTGACCCTGAGGCCCCCTGTCCTGCCCTCGGAAAAGGCTCAGACTTCGTCTTGAGGGCTCAGTGTCCTTCCTGGCCCCGCAGTCCAGGTCTGACGGTGTGGGGGGTTTCATTCCCTCAGGTCCCGGGGCCGAGGGCGACGGCCCCCAGGCCTCCCCTCTCGGCCCACCGCCGTCTTGCCTATGCTCAAGGCTCCTGCCTCCTCTTCCCTTTGCCCACAGAGGAGCGGCAGGGAGAGGGGAGGCCGGGACAGCAGCCTCCACACTGCCACACGCAGGCGCCGGATTCCAGAACCTTCACAGACAGACGCAGTGGAGGATGCTGGGCCTGCGCTGTGGGACTCGAGCTGCCCTGAGCCACAGGCTCACCCGCTCCACTTCCTTCCTGTTGGGGCTGGAAGTGAACACACAGCACCCTTCTCTACTCCTACTGAGTCGTTTATTTTGGAAAGGAGCAAAAAAGGAAGCGTGGCCCCCGGGCCCACGGGCGTTGTTCTGCCGTGCTGAGCCCCCCGGGGGAGTGCCGCCTCCTGGGGCAGCCCCGCAGCTCCTCGGGACGTGGCCCCGGGAGCCGGGTGTCTGGATAACCGAGGGCCACCTGCGCCGCCAGCAGAGGGGGAAGTGGGCACGGCTGACAGACCGGCCGAGGGGAGCCCTGAGGACGAGCTTTTATTTGAACAGCTTTCTTGAGCTGTAATTCACACGCCATCCCATTACCCATTTAAAGGGCCCGAGTCAATGGTCTTGAGTATGTTCACAGAGTGGTGTGACCATCCCCACGATCGGGTTTTACGTCCCAAATACCCCAAACCCATTAGTAGTCACTTCCCGTCTCCGCTGACTCCGGCCCCTGGCAACCGCTGATCTACTTTCTGTGTCTGTAGATTTGCCCGTTCTGGACGTTTCATATAAGTGGAATCATATAATATACGGCCTTTTACGTCTGGTTTCTTTCACTTACAATGTTTTCAAGGTTCATTCGCGTTGTCGCATGAATCAGTATTTCACCCCTTTTTATTGCTAAATACTGTTCCATCGTACGGCTACACCATGTCTGTTGATCCACTCCTCAGTCCATGGACATCTGGGTTGTTTCCACTTTTTGGCTCTTCTGAAGAATGCCGCCACGGGGGCTGGCCCGGTAGTGTAGTGGTTAAGTTCTCGCATTCGGCTTCAGTGGCCCGGGGTTCGTGGGTTCAGATCCCAGGTGCGGACCTACTCACTGCTCATCAAGCCATGCTGAGGCAGCGTCCCACATAGAAGAACTAGAAGGACCTACAACTAGGACATACAACTGTGTACTGGGGGCTTTGAGGAGCAAAAAGAAAAAAAGAGGAAGATTGGCAACAGATGTTAGCTCAGGGCCAGTCTTCCTCAAACAAAAAAAACCATGCTGCCGTGAACATTCACGTGTGGGTCTTGTGTGGACACAGGTGTTCAGTCCTCTTGGGGTGTCCACCCAGGAGTGGAATCGCTGGGTCATATGGTCTCTCTGTGTTTAACCTTTCGGGGAGCTGCCAGACTGTTTCCCCAAGCGGCTGTGTCACTTTACAATCCACCCGCAGTGTGTGGGTTCCAACTCCTCCACGTCCTCGCCACACACGTTACCGTCCACCTTTCTCGATCACAGCCATCCTGGAAGGTGTGAGGTGGTAGGCCAATGTTTTTCCTTACTTAGTCAGAAACATTTAAAAAATGGGAGAATTGATACAAAAATCTGGATTTGTGACTTGTCTTGAGGACAATGGCTTTCTGGCAGGACTGGGGCGAGTTCCCCACAGAAGCTGAGTCACGGCCGCCCTCCAGGTCCACACAATCCTCGTCCAGCCTTCTCCCGCGTTGAAAGGACCACGGGCTCTGCCAGCCGGGTCTGATCACTCATCTGAGCCCAGCCGAGGTTTGCACGACTATGAACCTTCACCGTTGGCCTTTCTGGAATCCTCTCCCCTCAGGCCGACCAGGAGGTGAACTGTGAATGCGTTCTAACTCACCGTGTTCCACATGATGCGTTGTATCCTCACGATGGTCCCGGAAGGATTCATCCTCCCCATCTCCAGAGGAGGAAACTGAGGCTTCAGAGGAGAGGGGACAGGGCCTGCACGGGGTCACGCTCTGGTGAGAGAGAGTCAGGGCTGGGATTCAGGGCCAGCGGTCTGACCCCACAGCCCTGTGTCCCCGCGATGCCACGAGGCCCCTCGAGGTCCTCTGGCCTTTCTGCTCACATCCTAACATCCTAGCTCTGCAGGGGGAGGCCCTGGGTTAGGATCTCTTTCTTGAAAGAATTGTATTTGAGCAAAAAAGCCTAGAAAGGCCACAGTGCTCCCACCTCAGAATCTCACAGGCACACGCAGCCTCGATTCCACGGGTTCAAGTCCTCGACTGACCGAGTCCTCACTGGACTGCGGCTCCAGGGGGCAGGACCTGACCTGTTCACGTCCACGTCCCCTGTGCAAAGCACCTGCTGACACACAGCGTCTGCTACAGAAACATCCAGTCCACGAACGAATGAACTGATGACACTTTTTTTTGAGGAAGGTTGGCCCTGAGCTAACATGCGTGCCCATCTTCCTCTATTTTGTATGTGGGACGCCGCCCCAGCGTGGCCTGATAAGTGATGTGCAGGTCCGTGCCCAGGATTTGAACCTGCGAACCGCGGGCTGCCGAAGCGGAGCACGTGAACTTAACTGCTACACCACCTGGCCGGCCCCTGATGACACGTTTTAAAATAGAATTTCCAATGTTTTTCTTCCTAACTTTTTTGTGTACAAAGGTGCTTTGTTAAATGTCTGACTAACCGTGGTTGAATTTCTATACCAGACGCTTGGGTTCACATGGTGGCCCCTTCACTTATTAGCTGTTACTCATCCTCTCGGGGCCTTGTGGTCATGGTGTAGAATACGGGATGAGCGTGGCACCCACCTCGAGGTTAGTACGTGTCAGCGCTCAGGGCGCTGTTAGAACTGGTGGCTGTTGTCACCATCATCATCCTCATCCTCATCACCATCATCACCATCCTCATCAGGCCGGGGGCTTCAGGACCAAGGTGGATGGAGGTGCTATCTCACGGTGACTCAGGTTCCGGGCTGCATCACGGAGGGTTCACAGGAAGGGTCACGGTGTTCCCTGAGAAATGACAAGGAACCAACAGGCTAATGAGCGAGAGGGGAAGTGGATGAGTGGTGGTTAGCGTGAACTGGAAAATGCACACTCGCCTGAGTTGCACAATCCATCCGGTGACTGCGAGGCCCTCGGGTTCCCTGGGGAGCCAGGTACGTGTCCTGGGGACCAGGGTGACAGCGAGGCCCTGGGGTTCCCTGGGGAGCCAGGTACGGGTCCTGGGGGCCAGGAGGGTGCTCAGGGCACAGAGTGGAGGTGCTGGGGCAGGAGGATACCCATGGCCTCGAGCTGGAGGCCCCCCTCCCCCTGACTTGGTGACATTGTGGGGTCTTTGGAAGGAGGAGGCATGAACGCTAACTCGGCTGTTTCTGGCTCAATGCCGGGGTGTTCCTCAGCCTCCTGCCTTCCTGGGGCCTGTCCCCTTTCACTTTCAAGGAGAAAGTGTTTCACTTTCAAGGAGAAAGGCTCTTCCCTCTCGGGATGGGGACCCTGGCGCCTTCCCCTTCCCTCGGGAGATTCTCAGGGGCTCGCTCTTCTCTTCACAGCTTCTTTTGCTGCTTTGGTTGAATCCTTGATTTCCACCCCAGCCTCACCTCTTGAGGCTGCCAGTCTCATTCTGCACGTCAGGCCAAGTTCCTTCATCCCTCTCCTCAAGTGATAACAATGATGGCAGTAATAATAGTAGCTGACATTTGTTGAGAACTTACCATGTGCTGGCATTATTACTTTACAAGAAATAACCCGTTTAATCCTCATAACACTCTATGAAATAGGTGGCCCCATTACCACCCCTGGTTCACAGAGGGGGAAACCGAGGCCCAGAGATGCAGAGTCTGAACTTTACGGAGGAGCCGGCAGGTGCTCTCCTGGGAGTACATCTCCAAGCTGCAGCATATGTCTGGCAGCCAGAGGAGGACCCGGGCATCCCACCCCCACAGCAGTGAAAGTGAGTCCCTCGGCATCACTCAGAAGGCGGGTGGGAAATGTCAAGGGCAATTTGGAAGCAACAATGTGTCCGTGGGATTTGGCTCAGTGATCTAATGCTCTCGGCTGTAAGGAATAAAAACCCAATCTAAAGAGGCTTTAAAAGTCAGGAAACTTATTGTCTCACACACTGCTGGAAGTGATGAGGAATCGGGGATTGGCTAGTTCAGCAGCTTAGTGACATCAGCAAGGACCCAGGTCCTGGGACTCAGTTGTCCTCCAACTGTCTCTCCTCTTTGGCTCAAGATGGCTGCCACTGCTCCAAACATCATGATCTCTCCCCAACAACTCTAGAGAGAGAAGAGCCTGTTTCTTTTATTCCCTTTATCTAAGAACTTTCATATATAAAACATTTTTTAATGTCGGTATCATTGGGAACTCCATGTAATGTTGTTTTATAAATGCTCTTTTTTTATTGTAGTGAGAGCATTTAACATGAGATCTATCCTTTTAAAAAATTTTTAAGTGTATGATAAAATATTGTTAACTATAGACATGATGTTCTAGAAGTTCTAGAAGTTCAACTCTAGAACTTAATTCATCTTGTGTAACTAAAACTTTATACCCATTGAACAGTAACGCCTCGTTTCCCCTGCCCCCCGCCCCTGGCAACCACCCTACTCCCTGCCTCTATGAGTTTCACTATTCTAGATACTTCATGTAAGTGGAATCTTGCAGTATTTGTCCTTCTGTGACTGGCTTATTTCACTCAGCATAATGATCCAGCTTCTGGGTATTTATCCAAAAGAATTGAAATCAAGATCTTGAAGAGATAACTGCACTCCCATGTTCATTGCAGCATTATTCACAATAGCCAAGATGTGGAAACAACCTAAATGCCCATCGACAGATGAATGGATTAAAAAAAATGTGGTATTCACATACAGTGGATTATTAGTCAGCCTTAAAAAGGAAGGAAATCCCACATTATGCTAAGTGAAATAAACACCTGTCTCTTTTGAAGAGCAGGGAGACCTTTCCCAGAAGCCCCCGGCAGATTTCCCAGCAGGCTCATCGCGCTCTGCGTGCAGCCTAGACCGCCCACTGGCAAGGACCCGTATCAGCACCTCTGCCTCGTGCTGTCTGGACCCTCTGCACGGCCTCTGCGTCTGTGCGTTTCTGACTGATTCTCCCCCTTCCTCATAAATTCTGTATGCTCCCCACGTTCCCCCAGTAAATTCCCTCCTGCTTAAGTTAGCCAGATCTGCATCTCACTGAGACACTCGAATTTCCAAAAGGCCATCCTCGGCCCCGTCATCACCACGTCATGGTTGCTCGTGTGCATTGAGCACTTACTATCTGCTAGGCCCCGTGCAACGCACTTTCCTTACACCAGAGGACCCCAACGAGGGTGGTTTTGCCCCGCAGGGGACAGTCAGCAGCGTCAGAGGACACCGCGACTCCGGGCAGGGAGTGCCGCTCGCATCTATTGGGTAGGGAAGCGAGGGACGCTGCTAAACCTCCCTGCGGTGCCCAGGACGGCCCCACAGCAGCAACGGTCTGCCCCAGACGCCAGGAGCACGGGGTTGAGACAGCCTCTCCTGACCGTTTCTGGAGGAAGGCCTCCTGGCCGGGGGCTTCACAGAGCACGTCCAGTCCAGAGTGCCCTTCACGTCCAGGCTGAAAATCCTTGCCTCACGCTGTCGGCCAGAGGGTGATCGAGAAGCTCCCCTGCGGGCCCGGCCTTAGCCCTCAGGAGATTGAGCCCATTTCACTTCCTTAGGTTTGTCTATTTGCCTCCGGCCTTGTTCCAAAAGTTGCTCAAGGCAGCTGGAACCAGCGATCAATACTCATATTATCCCCGAGTGAGGAAAGAAACAAACCTCAGCTCCACGGATAGATACTCAGAGCAGTTCTCACGAGGGAATTTCACACCGGGCCGTGCTCGGAGGGATGGGCAGTGAGGTGGCAAGAGGGCTCAAGTATTTGTCAGGAATTCTTGTAGCTGCCAGCAATGGAAATGCAACCCAAAGTGGGTTTTAAAAGAGAGGAGGAGAGAGAAAAGTTTACTGGCTTATATGACCGAGAAGTTCAGGGCTACGTCTGCTTCAGGCAACAGCTGGATCCAGGAGCACCAACGATGTTTTCAGGACGTGGGTTGTCTCCGTCTCTTGGCTCTGTTTGCCCTGTGTCGGCTGTACTCTCAGGCGGGTTTTGCCCTCGTGGTGGCACAGTGACCACAGCTGCTCCAGGCTGACATCCCACTGGCTCAGCCACCTCAAGGCAACGACATCTTTTATTCCACAGAACTGGGTTCTGTTGGCTTTGATTGGATCGTATGCCCATCCTGAATCAACTGATGAAGCCAGGGGCCTGGGAAGTTCTGACTGGCCAGACCCAGCTCATGAGTCTACCGCAGGGGACGGGGTCAGCTCACCTGATCCACGCAGACCAAGGGGGTGGCGACCCTGCAGGGGAAAATCAGAGTGTATTCTCCAGAAGAACGGGGGGGCGGGCACTGGGGGCCCCGGAGCTCTGCACATGCAGCATCTCCGACAGTTAGTTCCCCCACCGAATCCCACAGGGACCTGCTCTGAGCCTGGCCTCAAGCGCAGAATGAACCTGGCACCTTCCGCCCTCTGGGCGGAGGAAAGATATAAATAAGGGTAATTCAAGGCGCCGTGTGATATGTCCTGGGAGAAAGAAACAAACAAAAGGCCACAGACATTAGAGGGAGGCCTTTAAACTCACCCGAGCGGTGAGGTGCGAAAGGGCACCGGGCTCGCAGGAGCGGCCTGAGCAAGGCTGCGGAGCTGGGACGGGACAGGGTGTGTTTGAGGGACCAAGGGTCATCCTCTTGCTTGGCCACGTTGGGGAGGAGGCTGCAGAGGTCAGGGCACATCATGCAGGACCAGGCTAACCCAGCCCAGGTGTTTGGACTTGATCTAGTGGCAGCGGGGAGCCATCAGTGGTTCTAGAGCAGAGCAGGCACAGGATCTAGAGTTGTGCTTTCTGAAGATGAACTGGACAGGTGTGGAAGAGGAAGGGCTGGAACGGGGGGAGCTGGGAGGACAATTGGGCAGCTGTCACAATTGTCCTGGGGCAGGTGCTGGCCGTCTGAACCAGGACAAAGGCCGTGGGGAGGTGGCAGGCAGTGGCTTTCCTGTTCACCTGCCTCCAAAACACCTCAGCTCAGCGCGTCCTGAGCTGAGCACAGCGCCTGCTCCTTCCCCACATCCCTTCACAGCAAATGGTCCTACAGCCTCCCAGTTACGCGACCAGGGGCGCCAGAGTCGTTCTGGACTCCTCTCTTCCCCCGTGACCCCCAGCAGGCAGTGCTGTGGCTCCCACTGTCACGATACACCCCGAATGCCACTTCTCACGCCCGCCCCTCCGGCCCAGGTGGCTCCTCCTTGGTCCCTGCCCCCGCCCTCGCTGCCCGTCCCGGTCACTCTCCCCAGAGCGGCCAGCGGGTCCTCTAAGCAGACAAGGCCCCTTCTGTGACATGAATTAAAAAGGCGGTTCTTGCTCTGTCCTGCTCGGAGCCCTCCAGTGGGTCTTTATCCACAGAGGAGGGAATCCAGAATTCCTGGCCTGGAGGCCCTGCGCCATCTGACCCCTGAGTCCTTTGACCTCACCTCCCGGACTCGCTCCTCGCTCACTCAACTCCTGCCACACTGGCCTCCTCACCGCCTGCAAACGGGTCAAGCCACTCCCTCCTGGAGGCCCTTTCATTGTCCCCTGGGGATGAGGCACACAGTAGATGCTCAATAAATGTGGGGTGCATGGAGGGCTGGGAGACAGAGGCCTGGACCCCGGCAGCGGCGCGAGGAGAGGGTGGGGGCCCTGGGTGAATACCAAGGTTGTCCAGTCACCCTGGACAGAGCCCCGGCGCCCCGGCTGGTCCCTAAGGAAGGCCCCTGGCCACCCCAGCCCCTCCCCCACGTCTACTGCACACGTCCGGGCAGGGCTGGGAGTCGAGCGAGGGAGGAAGGAAGTGAGGGGACAGAGGAAGCACGCTCTCTGCCTGGCCCGATCCCCCTCCCAGCTCCCGGCCCTCCTCGGGGAGCCAGGGACACGGGGTGCCAAGGGGAGCCAGGCCGATGACCAGGTTGCAGGGGGCTGGATTTGTCCCCACCCAACAGCACACAGGGTTCTGTGTGCTGTTGTCAACAGGGGACGGGGATCCTGGGCAGTGGGGGTGGTCAGGCCCCAACACTGGGGAATCTCCTCAGAGAGCGGAGACCGTTAGAGCTGCTGGATGAGCCATGGCCAGGTGGGGAAACTGAGTCACTGCTCCTCACAGGGGCCTGACCCCACCAGCACGCAGCACCTGCGGGAGCCAGCCTGTCCTCGAGCCACGGAGACAGACGGGAGCGGCCGGCCCGGCGAGGGCTGAGCAGGCCCACAAGGCCGGAACCGCGTGCAGAAGCGACGGGGCCCCGACTCGCCCGCGCTGACCAGCCCTGGGCCAGCCCCGCTGCTGGCCCGGCAAGCCAGCAACGGTTGCCACGCTCACGCCCGGGGGCTGCGTGCCGGCCGTGTGCCAGTGTTTTACACAGAGCACCTGTTTCTCTCATTCAGCAAAAATTCACTGAGCGCCGACCACGTGCAGGACACTCTTCCAGACACTAATAGTGAGCGAAACACCAGCACTTCCTGCTTTCGTGGAAGTGACACTAGTGCCACCACAAATAAATATAACGTGCAATGTGTTCGGAGGGGTAAGTGTTGTGGAGGAAGATACAGCGGAGGGGATCCCGGGGGTAGGATTTTCAGTGGCACACCTCAGAGGTGTTATCATTGTCCCCATTTTGCAGATGAGGGAACTGGGCACAGAGAGGCTGCGTGATGTGCACAAGGTCACACAGCTAAGTGGCGGAGATAGGATTTGAACCCAAGCCCTCCGGCTCCAGGGCCCTGGTTCCTGAGTGGACGAGGACACCAGGTCTCTGTCTTCAGCACAGGCCCCCCCACGCCTCGGGACAGGGAGGACTCAGGGAGGCGCAGGCAGCCACGGTGAGGAGGGTGAGAGCTGGCTTCGCAAGGGACCAGCTCCCAGACTTCCAGCCTCGGAAGGCACGTCTCCTCCCTGGGCCTCAGTTTCCATGTCTGCAAAATGGGGAGCTGCGATTCCTGCCTGGAGTGGGCGCCTCTGAGGTCCTGGCTGTGGCACTGCCTTGTGAGACCGGCCGTGGTGACCCCTGACAGCGTTCACGCCTGTCCCCATCCATCCTCCACCCGCGGCCAGAGGCGGCTCCGGGAGACGCAGTCGACCCGCTCCCGACGGAAACCCTCCGACGGCCGCACCTCGCTCAGATGGAGTTCCCACTCCACGCCCGGCCCACGGGGACCCTGACGTCCTGTCCCCTCGCTCACTCTGCTGCGGCCGCCCTGGGCTCCTGGCAGCCCCTGCGCGTCCCCCAGCCCGGCCCCGCCTCCCTGCCCAGCCGGCCCCCCGCCTGAAACCCCTTCCTCACGGGTCGGCAACAGGCAGAACTCGGCCCTCACCCCAAAGCCGGGGCTCTGCTGTCCCCTTGGTGTCAAGATGCCCCACAGACAGAGCCGGATGGAGACGGAGACAGACAGGGGCGGGCGAGGGCGGCTCATGAACACACTAGAGCAAGCGACCCGAGGTACACGGAGACGGAGACACACACAGAGGTGGATACACAAACAGCTGCAGGTACACCCAGGGAGACACACGCAGGCAGACACAATAGATGCCAAAAGCCACAAGCTGGCTCAGATGTACTGCCACACTGAGTGTGCAAGACGTGCGTGGGCACACTCAGAGACAGTGTCAGACACACACACCCCTCTGTACACACACACACACTCTAGCATCTCACACATACATGTGCGCACACACTCCAGCATCACGCACACACATGAGCACACACACACTCCAGCATCATGCACACATGTGCACACACACACACACTCCAGCATCGTGCACACACTCCAGCATCACGCACACACGTGCACACACACACGCTCCAGCATCACGCACACACATGTGCACACATACACTCCAGCATCACTCACACACGTGCACACACACACTCCAGCATCACGCACACACGTGCACACACACACCGCCCTCAGGCGCCCGGAACAGCCCAGTGCCAAGTGTCCCGGGCCAGGCCCGCCCGCAGCCAGCGCTGGTGGGAAGGCGTCCCGGGGAACAATGCCCCCCCACCTGCGCAGACACAGGAGCCATTGTCAGCCGGGCACACACCACGGGCCGCCTCTCAGCAGACTCCTGGCAGCTGTGCCTGCACCTGGGGGCAGGAGGCTGGCGGCTCCCCAGGCCCACCTGCTCCCACCCACCCACCTGGGACCCTCCTCCTCCAGAGCCTCCTGCCTGGTCCTGCAGCCCCCCGGGGGCTTAACCCCTGGCCCGCCTTCCCTCCCTGACTCCTGGGGTCTGATGAACTCTCCCCAGGGGGCAGCCAGGGGGCAGGGCTGGGTGGTCAAAAGTGTGGAACGTAGACCCAAACACACACGCTGTGTGACCTTGGGCAAGTCACTTTGCCTCTCTGAGCCTCAGTTTCCTCATCTACAAAATGGGATAATGCTACCGGCTACCTCACAGGGTTGGGGGGATGATAAGCTGAGTCAGAGCATACACAACGCCAAGGCGGCGGGTGAGCCGGAGATCTGGGAGGCCTGGGCTCCAGCACCAGCCCTGCTGCCCCCTTGTCACGAGGCCCTGCACATCTGACAACCCCTCTCTGTACCGCGGCCTTCTCACCGTGGATGCGGGGATAACCACTGTCCCTCCCTCCGAGGATGTCCATTCTGTGAAACCCTCATACCCGGCTCAGAATGGGTCTGGCACACAGTAGGCTCTCAATCACTGCTGGCCGTGACCCTTGTCTTACATGGACTGGGACTTGCTTACTCATTTATTCCCTCTCTTCATTCATTCGACCAGTATTTTCTGTGTACCTACTATGCGCCATGACTGGTGCTAAGTCTCTCACCCAGAAGTTGCTTCGTTCCCTAGGCCACAGAGGGCCCCTGATAGATGTTTGTTGACTGACTGAATGAGAGAAGGCAATTCAGAGACCATCATCACCTCCAGGTGCCCCAAGGACATGGGCTAAGAGTGGTCAGGTGGCCTGGGTCCACCTCTCAGGCTGTGACGTCCGAGCAGGCTCCCTACTCCACGAGCAGGGCTGTGCTGAGGACAGAGCAGGGCAGAAAGAGGGGAAGGGCCGCTCGGCTAGCAACTACAATGCGGGGCTGCCCTGCCAGCAGCACCCCGATCCTTTTCAGGACCCGCTCCTTCCCGTCCTTAGGTCTCTGCTCGGATGGAACCTCCCCGCCCCCACGGCCCCTCTGATCAGCTCCATCAGAAACCTCCCCGCACCCCCGACTTCCGATGATGCACTTCTTGGCTCGTCCGGGCTGTCATCTCCCCCAAACCAGGGCTTCTCGAGCTCCTGACTTCCGGGGCCAGGCCGCTCTCTGCTGGGAGGCTGGCCTGTGCACTTCAGCGTCAGGTCAGCAGCCCCCCGGCTGCCACCAACCAGATGTAGTGGTGTCCCCTCCCCCGCCCAGTTGTGACGCCACAAATACCTCCAAACACTGCCCAGTGTCCCCAGGGGATGAAACAGTGCCCAGCTGAGAACTGCCGCTGAGGTCATGAGCTCCAGGAGGGCCGGAATCTTTACGTCCGGTTTCCTGCTGTACGCCCCAGTGCACCCAGCAAGCATTCAATGCATACTTGTCGAGTGAATCTTCAACAGATGAATCCCGTGGACACGTGCTGCTCTGCTTCCCTAGGATGATTTTCCACCCCTTTGCCTGGTGAACTCCTACTCACCCTTCAAGACCCTAGGAGGCAACGTAGATGAGGAAAGTAGGCTAAGCAGGGACCAGGCTGCAGAGGAGAGTACCTACTGTGTGCCACTCTGCAAGGGACACCCAGGACCCACTCCGGCTTTTCTAGGCCCTGCAGGAATGTGGCCACAGCATAGCCAGATCTTCCCACTTTTCAAGAAAAGCTAGAGAAATGGATTTTATGTGAAATCTCCTGGTATTTCAAATGTTGGCAACTAATTCACATTTTTAAAAAATACTTCAAGGGCCAAACCAAACATATTCTTGGCCCGGATTTGGCCTGTGGGCAGCTGGTCAGCAAGGTCCGCTATTGGGGGCGTACTGGGTATGGTCACCTGCGTGCCAGCCTGTGATCGTGCGAGAACGCAGTTCCTCCTGGAGTCTCACTTGCATCCCCTTTGCTGCAGCAGCTGTGGGCAGGGTCCTCACACAGCTGAGGCCGCTCCGATGGGCAGAGGCAAACCCCCAGCTCCAGGCGAGACCCATGGGCAACTGCCCAGCCCGCCCGGGACCAGCCGTAGGCCCAGCTCAGCCCAGGGCGGGGGTGGAGGGGCGGGCGGAGGGTCTCATCCCCGGCCCTTGAGAGGTTAGCCTGTGGCTCCAAGACTCCCACACGCTGGGCCCGGGGAGACCAGCACTCGTGCTAGGGCTGTTCACCCCCAGACTCCTCGGCTCTCTAAGAAGTAAAAACAGGGAAACCAAGGCAGGGCTGGGCCTCCAGGGAACCTTGGCTTGCAGTCTCTTGGGCAGGCTCCGAGGGAGCCAAGAGGCAGACTTCTCTGGAAAGTCCCTCTTCTTTGGGAACTGGCTGGGTGCCGGGGACAGAGGACAGCCAGGGTCTCCTAGTCTCCAAGGCTCCAGCCTCATCTAGCAGCTCCTCAAGCGTCTGCTCGTCCCGGGACAGAACTTTCCAGAAACTGAAAATTGGAAAAGCCCCTCTCTGGGAACCCCGGGCCCCTGGATGGGAGCTGTGGGACTGCAGGGCTGGGGTATGAACCCCCGTCCCAAGCCCTGGTGTTGGCTGGAGACCCTCCAAGGCAGAGCCAGCTCCTCCCACCCGCTACCCCACCCACGGCCCTCTCAAGGGTCTGAAGGGCCCCCTCAGCCATTTCCCTCAGCCAGACCCAGGCCCAGCTCACATCAGACGCTGCCACCATCATCCAGGAGCCGAGAGTCCCACAGACCAGACTTCAAAGCCTCCCCCCCGCTGTGCTACCTGAGGCCGCTCACTTGGGCTCTCTGGTCTTGGTTCTGCAGCTGTAAAAGGCATCTTTCTGTCACAGGAAGTCAATGAGCACACGGCACATGGTTGATGCTGGGAAGGGAGAAAAAGAAGAAACGTGTAGTGAGCACGTACTCTGCACTGGAACTGAGCCATCTACACACATCACTCCTCATCCTCACCACACAGCCCTGCACGGGTTCAGTCAATAAACATTTGGTAAGCACTCACTATGTGCCAGGCTCTGAAGATTTGATGGAGAATAACATAAACCTGAACTCTGCCTCCTTGGAGCTTATTGTCTGGAGGGTGGGAAGTGATAAGCTCCCAAAATTATAAAGTCAAGTAGTGGGAAAAAATTAATGCAGGATAAAGGGATAAAGAATAATGAGGGGCAATTTAAAAGAGGTCAGAGCAGGCATCCTGGGGACATTTAGACAGAGACCCAAATAGGGTGAGGAGGGGTATCTGGGGGAGGGATGCTGCAGGTAGAGGAACAGCAAGTGCAAAGGCCCTGAGGCAGGGGTGTATTTAGCATGTTGGTGGAACAATAAGGAGCCCAATGTGGCTGGAGAGGACGGAATGAGAGAGAATGAGAATGAGAGGAGATGAGGTTGTAAGGGAAGCAGAGGGGCAGATCCTGGAAGGCCTGGCAGGCCACGGGAAGGACTTTATTTTTCCTGCCAAGTGAGGTGGGAGCCACGTGAGGATTTTGAGCAGAGGAGGGTCATGACCTGACTTCCTATTACTATCCCTGTCGTAGAGACGAGGAAATTGAGGCTCAGAGAGGGGAATCACTTGCCCACGGTCACACAGCCAGTGAATGGCAGAGTGGAATTTGAAACCACATCAGTGTGACTCCCAGAGTCTTTCCATTTCCTCAGCTGCCTCTGCTTCTGGTTGAGTCAGGAGAAGTGGGGAGACAGGGGACCTCTTAGAGCTGCTCTTCGCAGCCTCCTGCCTCTGCCTGACACCATGTCTCCTCCCCACTCGTGCCTTCCCCCTCGCCCTCGGCTGTCCGACAGCGGCCCGGGCCTGGCTGAGCTCCCACGTTTCAGACCGTCTCCTCCCACGTGCAGGCTGGATTTTCAGTGATGGACGAAAGGGGCCATTCAAAGGATCGCAGCAGTAATGGAATGGTGACGGGCAGCTATGGCTCTGCCTCTTATTGGCAGAGTGGCCAGGGCAAGTCCCTGGCCTCCGAAGTCGTGCTGGCTTCAAGGACAATCACTTTCTTTTTCTTGTAAAAGGAAGAGAAATTGTCAGCCTTTGGTTTCACTCTGAGCTTGTCGATGTCTTTCCAGTAACTGAAGAGCCAGGGGTTGGGCTGCTGCCCGGAGGCCGCCTGTGGAGACCTCGGGGGCTGTGGTTGCTGCCACCTGGCCCCCCTTGCATCACCCTCCTCTCCGCACCCCAACGCCCCCCGCCTCCTCCAATAATTGCGGTATCTGGTTTCCTTTCAACACCAAATGCGAAACTCTCCGGGAGGTGAGGCAGAAGGGGATGTGTGCGCCTCTCTGACTGTGGTTGAATGAAGGTATTCTTAGGCGCCTGCTTGTGAGGGTGGTGAACTTCTGGTGCTAAAAGCAGAATTGCTTTTCAGTAAATGTTATTACTCAAAAGGAAGTTGTCCCCACCACCGCCACCTCGAGCCACTTCCAACTGCCACACTGCCAGGCCCAAGGCGGGAGAAACTCTCTCCGTGGCTCCCAGGGACCCCACCAAGCCCCCAGGGGAAGCTCTGGCTGTCCTGGCTGACCCTGGGCCGCTGAAGCTGAAGTCCGCATGCCCGCAGCCCGCCCGGGGCACCGCAGCTCAGGGCACCTGCGTCTGCTGACTCAGCGTTTCGGTCTCCGGGTGAGCAGTCCTGGCTGGGCCCAGCTGGAGCCAAGGGTGGGGGCCGGGGCCCGGGGGAGAGCTGCCAGTTGACCCTTTTCTCGAGAACTGTTGTCCATCTTGGCAACTCATCTCTCTTAATCCCCGTTTCCTCTTCTCTAAAATGGGGAGGGGAGATGATACCCGAATATAAAGAGCTAAGCATAGTCATGGGCCAGAGTAGACACTTAACAAATGGTGAGGTTAATATTCACAGTGAAAATGACCCTGGATTTAAGTCAGACAGGGGGCGCAGATCCCAGCTCCCCCATCTACTCATTGCACCACCGTGGAGAAGTCCATGCACCTCTCTGAGCCTCGGTTTTCTCCTGTACAAAGTAAGGATAATCATAACACCCATGGCACAAGATTGTTGGGTTGGAGCACGTCAATCGTCAGCACACAGTAGGTATGCAGGAAGCGTTGGTTCCACTCCTTCTGCTTGCTGCTGTAGAGGGGCTAGCCCCTGGGCTGTTGCTCCATCTGAGCAGCCCCAGAAATCAGCCGTGTTCATCACTGGGAAAGGGCCATGAGAGAACGCACCCGGGCCGGAGGGCAGACGAGAACCACCCAGGCCACCCTCAATGCAGCCCGTTCGGCACACACTCCCCTGTGAGAACGGAGTCAAAACAAACCACAGGATGGCGGGTCCCCGTCCCACCCCAGAGCTGTCGGAGGAGGGCTGGAGGTCTGCTCCTCCGCTGGCCACAGCCTGAGGAGTAACGATTACACTTACTGAGCACACCTGCGCATGCGCACTGTGTGTGTGTGTGTGCGCGCGCGCGCGCGCGCGCGCGTGCGTGTGTGTGTGTGTGTGTGTGTGTGTGTGTGTTTCGAGGATCACCTCATCAAGCCTTGGCAGCAACACCTCGAGGTAGGGCCTCTCGGTGCTCAGCCACTTGCAGGCGTGGAAACCGAGGCTCAGGTAGGTGAGAGGTCTTGTCGGCTGAGATTTGAACACAGGCTGTCCCCTTGTCAAGCCACACAGTTAACCACCGCACGACATCCAATGTTTGAGATTCTGATGGTGCCTCCATGTTACCAAAGATACAATTATATTCAGAAGTCTGGGTATAAAAAAAATTGTATTCGTATTCTTTTTTTTTTTTTTCTGGTGAGGAAGATTAGCCTTGTGTCTGTTGCCAATCCTCGCCTTTTTGCTGAGGGAGATTGGCCCTGGGCTAACTTCTGTGCCCATCTTCCTCTACTTTTTATGTGGGACGCCTGCCACAGCATGGCTTGATGAGCAGTGCGTAGGTCTGCTCCCAGGATCCGAACCTGTGAACTCCACTGCCAAAGCGGAGCGCGTGCACTTAACCACTACACCACCGGGCCGACCCTTGTATTTGTATTCTTTATTACATTTCTTATTTTGAGATTATTGCAGGTTCACATGCAGTTATAAGACATAAACAGAGAGAGCCCATGTATCGTTGACCCAGTTTCCCCCAGTGATAACATCTTTCAAAACTACAACACAGCATCACAGCCAGGATGCTGACGCTCATACAAGGTGCACAACATTTTCATCACCACAAGGATTCATCATGTTGCCCTTTCACAGCCAAACCCGTTTCCCGTCCCCAACTCTGTCCTTGACTCTGGCAAGCACCCATCTGTTCTCCATTTCTGTACAGTCACACACTGCATAACGACATTGCCATTAACGACAGACTGCACAAGTGACGGTGGTCTCGTAAGATAAGTACCATGTAGCCAGGTGTGTAGCAGGCTATAGCATCTAGGTTTGTGCAAGTGCACTCTATGATGTTCGCACAACGACGCATTTCTCGGAATATGTCCCTGTCGTTAAGTGATGCATGACTGTAACTATGTGAGTTCATGGATGTCATATAGACAGAATCACATGCCATATAACCCTTTGGGATTGACCTTTTGTGCTCAGCATAATTCCTGAAAGATTCATCCAAATTGCTGCGTGTATCAATATTTTGTTCCTTTTTATTGCTGAGGAGCATTCCACGGTATGGATGCGCCAGTGTCTTAAGTATTCACTGTTGAAGGGCATCTGAGTGGTTTTTGCCTATTATGAATCCAAACTATGAACACTTGTGTACAGGTTTTTGTGTGAACATGAGTTTGCATTTCTACGCCCAGGAGTGCAGCTGCTGGGCCATATGGTAGTTTTTAAGAAATTGCCTAACTGTTTTCCAGAACGCTGTACCATTTTACATTCCCACCAGGAATGCATGAGTGATCCCGTGACTCCGATCCTCGCCAGCGCCAGCGTTTTGGGTTTTAGTCATTCGGATAGGTGTACTTACAGCTCATTGTGGTCTTGATTTGCATTTCCCCAACGGCTAATGACGTTGAAGGCCTTTTCATGCACTTGTTTGCATCTGTGTACCCTCTTTAATGAAATGTCTGTTCCTGGCTTTGTTCATTTTCCAATTGGATTTTTTTTAATTGCTGAGTTGTGAGAGCTCTTGCTACATTCTAGATACTAGTCCTTTGTTGGATCTTTGGTTTGAGGATATTTTCTCCCAGTCTGTAGCTTGTCTTTTTATCCTCTTAACAGGGCCTTCCACAGAGCCAAAGGTTTTAAATCTGATGAGGTACAATTTATCAATTTTTCCTCTTCTGAATCGTGCTATTGGTGTTCAAGACTAATACTTCTTTGCCTAGCCTTACATCTGAAGATTCATTTTCTCTACTTTTTTTAAATAGATGTTTTATAGTTTTATGTTTTACATGTTAGTCCATGATCCATTTTGAGTTAATTTTTGTATAAAGTGTAAGGTTTGGGTCAAGGTTCTTTTTTTTTTTTTTGTCTATGGAGGTCCAATTGAGAAAGTAGCCTTCTTCCATTGAATTGCTTTTACACCTTTGTCAAAAAATGGTGGGTCTACTTGTGGGTTCCCTATTCAGTTCCGTTCATCTGTGTGTCTGTCTCTCTGCCAGTACCACAGTTTTGATTCCGCTAGCTGTGTAGTAAACCTTAACACTGGCTTGAATTATTCCTTCCACTTTGTAGAAAATTGTATATCGTATTTTAATTCACTGATAAGTGGGGTGGCAAAGCTCTGTTCCTCAACTTGTTCATTTAAAAAGAGAATACCAAAGCAGAGATGGCCAAGTGTCCATCAGAGAGTCATGCTCCTCCTCCTCTAGGGTATAGAGTTACAGAAAAGTAGCCACCCAGCCAGGGGACTACATATCCCAGTTGCCTTTGTATCTGGGTGGAACCGTGTGACTGGTTCTGGCCAATGGGATGTGAAGGGCAATGTTGTGTATATCTGTCACTCTGGGCTGATGGGTGCCTTCTCCACCATCTCTCCTCTCTCCGGCTGGATGTTGACCCCAAGGTGACCTTGGAAGCTACCTGCTGAAGATGACAGAGCCCCCATCAGTCAGGATACCTGAGTGACTGTGTGAAGCAGAATTTCTTCTCCCTGTGGCCCCCCCAATGACCAAAAGCATCTGTATTTATAAATGAAATGCTATAACTGTTAAATTTAAAAAGTTAACATAAGAAATACAACTTATAAAATGTCCATCCATGTACAATTTTAACCCATTTCATACATCCCTGGCATATTCACAGTTTGGGAGATATATATTCCAACCCTGTGTTAGAAATTAGTCCACACTCCTCCTTCTACAACTAGAAAAACAGAGGCCCAGAGAGGGAAGGGATTTGCCCAAGGTCACACAGCAAATCTAGGGCTGAGCTCAAGTCATTCCACTAGTTAAGTATAACTGATTTCCATGACCCTTTGATTCCTTCCTTTAAAGCACGGACAAGTCTGAGCCTGTGTCATCCCACACTCCAAGTGGACGATTATAAAAACAAATCATAATTAATAATTCCTCATGAGGCAGATCAGAGAGCTTCCGGGGCAGGGTGGCGCCTCTGAGCACTGGTTTTGGGGAGAAGTAATTTTAAGACTTCCTGCCTTTCACGGGGGTTGAGAGGTGATTTAAAATAAGCCTAATAAACACGGCTCACGCAGCTGTGACCCATGGAATGGAGCTCTCGCCTCCAGAAGCCGCCCAGCCTTTATGTGGGTTTGTCTGTACGCTGAGGTTAAAGAAAAAAAAAAGACTGTGAGGGATTTATGGAGAAAAACAACATCAACAACAATTCCTGGTGGAACTGAGTGGGCCCATTCCTTGCGGCTGCTGAACTGAGTAGGTCAAAAGGCACCAGAAAGGGCAAGTGTGGAGGCGGCAGGAGGGGGCGGGTGGGGCCTCCGGTGTCAGACCGCAGAGCCCGGTACAAGCCTGCCGTGCTGCCGGACAGCTGAGTCCTCAGCCACTGACTCCGCCACTCTGTACCTCAGTTTCCCCATCTGTGAAATGGGGCTAATAAAAGTACCCACCACCGAGGGCTATTTGAGACTAAAGTGAGGCAATGCATGCGAAGTTCTCAGCCCAGTGCCTGGCGCACAGTAGCCCTCAACTCACGATTGCCCTTGTAACATCATCACCGGATACATTACCCGTCGGGATGAAGAATTGAGATCACTGTGCTCCCGTGCTCCATGGTTCTCAGCCTGGGCTACACATTTCTGAATACTGGTTCCTGGGCCCCACCCCAGAGATCCTGCTGCAGTGGCCTCGGGGCTGGGGGCACCCGTTACCAGGTGATCCGGGTGGACAGGTTTGAGAACCCCCACCTGTGGGACAGCAGTCTCATGGTGGATCTGAGTAAATTTAGATTATACTGCAATAAAATGTGGGTCTGCTTTTTCCCTTTTTTCACTCAGCGCTGTTTGTTTTTAAGCTCTAGCCATGTGGCTGCATGTATGTCTAGTTCATTGCTTCTAATTTCTAATTTCTGCATCCTCCACATCTCTCGGCCCCTCCCCCTGCACTGACTCCAGGTTGGCCCCTGACACGTGTCTTATTTGCCTCCTTCCCTGTCTCGATCACCCACCCTGTCACGGGTCCTCCCTGGATCACTTCCCAAATACACTCCTTGCCCTTGAATTCTGTCTCCGGGTCTGTTTCTGGGAGACTTCAGCCCGAGACAGCATCCTCGGTGGAGGAGACAGCACTGGCAGAGGCAGAGGCAGGAGAGCACGCGGTATGTGCAGAGAATCACCAAGAGCTCGGTGCACAGCGTGAAATTGAGAGAGGAGGCTGAAGACGCCAGAGACACAGGCAGGGAGCAGCCCCGCGGCCTCCACGGCCACACCGAGGTCCCAGGCCCGTGTTCCCTGCTCGGGCTGTGGGACCTGGGCTCCAGAGCAGGCAGGGAAATGAGCCCATTGCTCAGATTCCTGAAGGACGTTCTGGTGAGGTTGGCAGGCCTGAGGGTGCCAGATTCTCCAATTGTTGCTTCCACGACCCACCGGCCCTGGGGTTTATTTGAATGAGATCCACCTCTGGCCTGGACAGGGCAGGAGGAGACTGGCAAAAGGCCGCTGTCTTTGGCTGGCCGAGACAGTCCGGCTGGGTAACGGCTGCTCACCCAGTCTGGCTTCCAAGGGAGGCTCCACCTCAGAAAGCAGAGCGCCCCCCATCCCACAGTCTCCACTCCTGGACGCCCCTGAGTGCTCAGCAGTGCCTGCCCGAGATTCCGCTCCTCCACACCCCTCTCCTGCCCAGTGCCCACCGCGGGGGGCAAGCAGACGTCTGGAACTCCAGACGAGACGCAGGCGGAGAGGCGGCGACGATCCCCCCGAGCTCGGGGAGTCTGCGGAGATGCCCGCGCCTGTCTGGGCCTCGGTCTGCCGCTCTGTCTAATGGGCCTGGGCTCCCCGGCGGGGCCGCGGGACTGGGAGGGAGAATCCCGCAATATCTGAGTCAGGCCCAGCCAAGCCTCTGACTTTACAGAGCAGGAAAACCGAGACCCCAAGAGCGAAAGAGGCCTGTCCAGGCTCACCCTGCAGGAAAGTGTCCGGGAAGCACTGTGGGTTTTATGCTGAGTGTCATCAGGGACGCAGGGGACGGGGGACGTGTTAATTCTGAGCCACGCTGCCTGGTCCACATCCTGCCTTCCACGCCCCCACTGAGTGACCCTGGGCGCGCTAATTAGTCTCCCTGGGCCTCAGTTTCCTCCTCCGTGCAGTGGGGATTGTGATGGCACCATCCTCACGGTACCGCTGTGAGCACTAAGTGAGGGCCCCTTCTCGCACCTCTCGCCCTGTGGGGACGACACCGGGGGACAAGAAGGAACAGAGTCCCAGGCCAACGGTAGAGAGCCCCGGGCCAGCTTCACCTTACAGCTCCCCCCACCTTCAAAACCACAGCCTGCTCCGGGAGACTCCGGGGTTCGCCCGGGTGGGAATCGTCTCTGTGCCTAGGCCACGGTGCCCCGACACACTCCCATCATGTACAGCTGCACTGTGGGCCACAGGGGACGCCAGACCCAGTGTGACAGGTCAAGCCTCAGGTAAGTTGCAGCCAAGTTAAGCTGTTGACCTGCCCGGGCTGCAGAGGGGCCAGGCAGGGAGGGGAACAAGCCCTCTGTCTGCCCAGCCTCGGAGGAGGACGAGAGACAGCGACGCCTGCCTGATCCTGTGGAAGCCCCCAGAGCTGCCTGCTCGGGCTTGAAGCCAGAGGAAGCCAGTCAGAACAGCCAAGTGGGGGATCCAGAGCCCAGGGGTGGGAAGTGATGCTGGGAGAAATGTCCATCCATTCTTCCGTCTGCCCGTCCATCCATCCATCCATCCACCCACCCACCCACCCATCCATTCATCACCCATCTATCTATCCATCCATCCATCCATCCATTCCACAAGCATATATTGAGCATTACAGGGAGCCAGACCCTGGGTTGGGCACTGGGGAAACAGCTGTGAATAAAGTCCCTGCCCTCAAGGGGCTGATATGCTAGGCAGGGAGTTGGACAATAAACAACTATATAAATATCTAATACAATGTCAGAGGGTGGGGAGTTCTGGGCAGAAAAATAAATCAAGATAGGAAGAGTGAATGCAGGGCTACTGTCGATGGAGTGGTCAACGAAGGCAAGAAAGAAATGATGGGCCAGATCTGATGGGAGAACAGTAAGTGCAAAGGCCCTGAGGCAGGATTGAGATTGGCATGTTGGAGCAACAGCCTAGAGGCCAGTCAAGTCATTGTAAAGGGAGGGAAGGGGGCTGGGAATCAGGGAGTAAAGCTGGGAGCGCCCTGGGAGCAGGCAGACCCAGCACAGGCCCCAGCTCTACATAGTCAGGGAATGGTTCCTTTCCCTCTCCAGACCTCAGTTCCCACTTGCATAATGAAGGCCTGGGGGGGATTGTCCTTTCCTATCTGGGGCTCTGTTATTTCAAAAAGATGGCCTTGCTCCAGCCTCGGGATCGAGAGGAGCAGGGTCTAGACTGCCGGGTGAAGAACGCAGGCTCTGGAGTCAAGCTATTTCATCTCTCCGACACTCAGTGTTCCCAGTCATGAAATGGGACTAACAATACCCCCCACAGGGCTCTTAGCAGGCGTCGATGGGATGATGAGGGAAGGCGTCTATTCCGGGCGCCTCCCTAGTGGCTGTTCTATTATCATCAGGTGAGACAGTGATGGTAGAGTCTGCCGACTCTCCAACTCGGAGGTGAAGAGCGTGAAGACCAGATGCCCCTCTGCTGTGCTGCTGGCCTTGGCTGGCGGGCCGGGGCCGGCACAAGCCTGGGGCTGGGTGTCCACTGCTTGGTCCTAATCATAAAGGGCTTGCTGGAGAGTGGTCTGGATAGAGCCCTGGGGCCGCTCAGAGCCCTCCACCCTGGACGAGCTTAACCCACTGATTTTGTGTCTCTGGAGAACCCTGGCTGACACAGTAACTTAGAGGATCAATCTATTAAAAGTACTTTGGGAAAAAAAGATAATCAATCTGGTAGACAAAAAGAGTGAAGACGTGAGCAGGCAATTTGCAAAAGGAGATTCCAAATGACCCAGGAACATGCAAAGGAGATTAACATCACTGATCATCAGGGAAATGAGAAGGAAAACCATAATGCGATACCACTGTACACACACCAGGATGGCCAAAACGAGAACAATGGAAAATACCAAGCGTCGATGAGGAGGTGGGGCATCCACCTGGAACTCTGATACGTGACCAGTGTGAGCGCAAAACGGTGCGGAGACTTTGGAAAACTCTGGCGATTTCTAATAAAGTGGGGCATGCACTTAGCATATGACCCAGCAACAAGTCTGTACTCAACAGTAATGCACGCAGATGTTCACCAACAGACATGTACAAGGATGTTCACAGCAGCCCTGTTCATAAACAGCCCCGAACTAGAAAGTACCCACGTGCCCGTCAGTAGGGGAGGGAATGAATGGACGAGTCACTTTCAGACAATGCAATATTGCCCAGCAATGAGCATGAATGATCTGCAACCACATGGAAGGATCTTGAAGACATTAACATGAAGAGAAATGGCCAGACACAAACACCCACGGTTTGATTCCATTTATGTAAAGTACTAGAAACAGACACACTACCCTTGGTTACCCTCAGGCAAGTCGTGACTAGAAGAGGGCACAAGGGGAGCTTCTGGGGGACTGGAATCTCCTGTCTCTTGATGTGGGGGCTGGCTACACAGGTGTGCTCACTTACGAAGATTCGTCAAGTTATCACTTATGACCTGTGCGTTTTTCTGTCTGTATGCTATACTTCAGCGAAAAGTTCAAATTACAGTAGGGAATCTGGGGAGCCCAGGAGGGTTGGAGAACCAGGTTTCAAGGTCGGGAGGGCTGGTGCTCCAAATCACACCGCAGAACTGGGTCGGGTAAGACATCTCTGCTGCCACCTCCTGTCCTTGCTTCCAAGTCTGGGTGGGCGTGTCTGATTGGTGGAGCCTGGGTCATGTGACCACCTCCTAGCTGCAAGGGAGGCTGGGAAGAGTGAGCATCTAGCAGGTGTGCAGTGTCAGTGGTGTGGGTGGGCAGGCTCTGCCTCAAAAGATGGGGAGTCCCCCGACCACTGCAAAGGTTTTAACCCATCCCGAATCAATGGATATTCACGCTGCTTCCAGTGACCTCTTGGCAAGAACTCCTCGTGCCCGTGCATGGATGTTTCTCTAAGGAAGACACCAAACAATGGAACTGCTGAGCTCTATAAAATACGAATTTGCAGCTTTACTGGGTACTCTAAAATTGTCTTCCTGAGGCTGTTCCAATTTACACTCCCACCAGCAGTATCTGAGTGTGGCCATTTCCCCACAGTCTCCTTAACACTTTACATTATCAATCTTTTATTTTTGTCAACCCAAGGAGTAGAAAGTGCTATCTAATCGTTTTTTTAATTTGCATTTGCCTGATTAGCAGCAAGGTCAAACATCTTGCATGTTTATTTGCCATATGTATTTCATTTTTTATAAATTGCCTGTTCCCGTCCACTACCCCATTATTCTAGTGGGTTAGGGTTTTTCTTATTATTATTCTGCAGAGATTCTTTGTATATTATGGAGATAAATCATTTGTCTACAATTTATGTTGCAAATATTTTTACCCAGATTGTCATTTGTCTTTTAACTTTGGAGTGACCATGTGCTGTTCCCCCAAGCTTATGGCTTTTCTGAGGCTGAGAACAGACACTGAGGGGAAGGGGTGGGGATGAAGAGGAAAGGGGATCTCTCTGACCTTACCCCGTTTTGTTCCCACTAGCCCCGAGGACATTTTGTAATCTCTGTACCAGTCATCCTTTCATTTCCCTGTTCTTGTCACCAAAAGGAAACAGTAGTAGAGCCCCAGCCATAGGACTTCTTAACTTTCACTTTATGATTTTTTTTCAAGAAGGTTACAGAACTTGGTGTGGAGAAGAGTAATTCCCAAGGCCCTTAGTACTCTCAATGTCCCTGGTGGGAGTCAGGCTGAGTGCCCCTCACGGGGGTCATTCATTTACTGACCTTGTGAATAAAGGAATTTGATTAATTCTAGGAACTTGCAAATTCCTTCAGAAGCTGTCAATAGTGGACAAATAGGGAAATGGTGTATGGGGCATGTGGTAAGCAAATGGCCTGGAGGTGAAACTCGGCAATGGTTGCAATTATCCTTAAAAATCCTTTATGGACTCATAAGAAGACATGAGAACATGGTCTAATGAATACAAATACAAGTATAATGCACAAACTCAGGGGTCGGCCAACTACAGCCCTTGGGCCAAATCCGGCCCTCCACCTGTTTTTTGTAAATAAAGTTTTATTGGCACACAGCCACACCCGTTAATTTCATATTGTCTGTGGCTGCTTTCCAGCCACCACAGCAGACTGGAGCAGTTGCAACAGAGACCATACCGTAGCCCACAAAGCCTAGAATATTTCTAATCTGGTATCTTTACAGAAAAAGTTTACTGACCCCCTGAACTAAGTAATAAAAAAGACAGAATTTAAATTTTAATTATTATGAATAATTTTATAATATTTTTAGATATATAAAATAGAGAGATGAAAAATATGATTTAAAAGAAATGTTTGGCCAGCCATGTATGGCTGGGTCTTTCTAAGTTAAATTCATGGAGGGTGCATTCCACTGCAATAACATGGTTAAGAGTAGGTCTTTGGGTCCAGAAATCTATAAAAAAAAAATTCTGCTGCCTCCTAGCTGAGTAATCTTTATTACTCAGTTACTTTATGCCTCTCAAACTCAATTTTCTCATCTGTAAAATGGGGGTGATGACATTACCAAGCTCATAGTGTTGTGTGAGTATTGAGTGAGTAATACAGATAAAGAAGACTCTTAGAACAGTGCCTGGCACATAGTGAGTGCTATATAATTATTCGCTGCTATTTTCGTCATTGCTGCACACAGACAGATTGGGGTCTTGGCTGTGCTATGTCCCAGCTGTGTGGCAGGAGCACACGGCTCCCCCTCCCTGAGCCGCAGTCTCCCCCTCCGTACCTGGGATCATCATGGTTCCGTCACCTGGAGTGGCTGTAAGGGTTGTGCTTAGCCCAGTGTCTGACACACAGTAGGCATTCAACACATGCTAGATGTTATTGCCACTGCTCCAATCATTCTGACTTCCTTTCTGACCCCAGAGCCTCCGCACTCTCTGGAACTCAGCCCTCCCCATGCTGTGCAGGGCAGGTCACGACTCCGGCCCGCTGTGTACCAGCACTGACTGTTTCCACCCAGCGGTTGTTTATTTAACTGTCCTCTTAAGTAACTCCCCAGCCACCAAAGGGCTGTTTACAAACCCCACAATTAGCCTTCCTGGAACAACAAATAAACAGAAACCTAATTAGGAGTGTTTCTCCTGGCTCAAGCCACAGCGATCTGAAGGCTTGAGCATGGCAGCCATCAGTTAAATAAACATTTGAGGGATGTATGGATGAATGGATGTGTAGATGGATAGACAGATGTGTGGATGAATGGGTGGGTGGGTGGATGGATGGACAAATGTATGGGTGGATGGATGGATAGACGATGTTTAAACTGATGGGTATATAGACGAAAGGAAGGACAAATAGAAAGTGAAAGAGGTAGAAAAATGGACAGGTGGATGAATAGAAGGATAGGTGGATGGGCATGTGGGTGGATGGGTTGAGGGGTAGACGGAAGGGAGAGAGAGAATAACGGACGGATGGGTGGTGGATGAGTGGGTGGGTAGATGGATGGATAGATGGATAGATGAATGAATGGGTGGGTGGATGGATGGATGGATAAACGAGTGGAAGGATGGGTGGGTAGGTAGATAAGTGGGTGGGTAGATGGATGGATGGATGGATAGATGAATGAATGGGTGGATGGATGGATGGATGGATAAACAAGTGGGGGGATGGGTGGGTAGGCGGATGAGTGGGTGGGTGGATGGATAGAGGAATGATTGGGCGGGTGGAGGTCAGTGGAATGCTGGAGGGAGAGGAGAATGTGAACTGAAGTTCCAGTCTCTCCGGACATCTGGGTCCTGTCCTGTTCTTCACTGAGATGCTATGTCACCACTCAGTAGAGGGGACTCTGGCCTTGTGGTGTCAGAGCAATCCTGGGTTGAACTGAGCCTCTGCCATATCCTGGCTCTGTGACCTTGGGCAAATCCTGTTACTCTGGACCCTAGTCTCCTCCTCTGTGAAATGGGTGCTGGTAACTGTTCCCACTTCATAGGTGGCTGGGGAGGTTAATGGGTTAAGTCCCAGGCCACGGTCACTGCTCTGTATGTGTCAATGCTCTTTCAGCGACTGTCGGTGGATTGCCCAGACCCTGCCTTCTGAGGATTCACCTCGATGGAGGGACTGAGGACCAGCCTGTGCTGGAGGCAGGGCCCCCCCCCAAGGAGGCCTATACTCCTCTCCGGAAAGGGGCAGAACCCTGAGACAGACCCCAGGAATCTCTCCCCAGCTGACTGGGTTCCAGCCTCAGGGGCTCCACCAGGTTCTCCAGGTCTGGGGGTGAGAATGGCAGCTTGACATCCAGACCAGGTTCAAATCCCTCTTCTCCTACCCACCAGCCGGTAACATGGGCGAGTTACTAACCTCTCTTAGCCTTGGGCAACCAAAGCCCACACCGCATGGGATTATTGTGAGGACTGAATGAGCCTGGCACATGGTAAGCATGGCTAGTTACTATTAATATCGCACAGTCGTCGCAGTTGTTGTCATTATTATTACCTCTCCCGCTACCCCTTCACCCTTCTGGCCAGAGGAATCTCTGACGTTTCCTGGAAGGAGATGGCTCTCGGGCTGGGCCTTGAAGGAACAGAAGGGCTCCCAGGCAATGGGCAGTGAGGGCCAAGACCCAGCTTGGGCAAAGGCGCAAAGGAAAAAGCTTTTCCCAGAGGAGGGCTCCCCTGGGAGTGACGGGCTGGAGCGTCTCTGGCCAGAGGGAGGTGTGACTTCCAGGGGCAGAGGCTGGGCGGGGTGAGGTGAGTCAGTGTTTGGCCGAGCCAGGCCCTAGCAGCGCTGTTTCCCATCAAGGGGCCGGGTGGGGCCGCTGCGGGCTCCCTCTGGCCAGGGGTGAGGGTCTGAGTCAGCGTAAGTCAGGTAAGCGGAGGAGGAGATGGGGTTTTCCCACCTGCACCCTGGGAGCCAGTGAGCAGGCAGGGCCGCCTTCCCCCAGGGGCGGGCAGAGGCCTCTGCACCAGGTGCAGCCTGGGCACTGTCTGCCTCCACGGCTGACCCTGGGCCCCAAGTCCAGAGAGAGGCCTGGAGAACGGGGCCCAGGACCCCAGCCAACGGCCTTCCCTGGGGGAAGAAAAGACCTTTGGAGTCCAACGAGACCTGGGAAGCCAGGGAAAGCCTTCCTGAACAGGGGATATTTGAACCAAGGCCTGAAGGAGGTGAGGAAGTGAGCAGGGGGTGACATCTGGGGAAGAGTGTCCTCGGCAAAGGGAAGAACAGGTGCAAAGTCCCTGAGGTGGAGGCCTGGAGTTTTAGAGCAACAGCGAGAGAAGATCAGGGCTGGAGCCAAGAGGGAGAGAGTGGGGGGAGATGAGGGCAGAGAGGGGATGGCGGGGGAGGCAGGTCACGCAAGGCCTTGTGGGCCACGGGGAGGACTTCGGTCCCGGGAAGGTTCTGAGCAGGGTGGGGATAGGATCTGACTTAGGTTCCAATGAGACCCCTCTGGCTGTGCATGGGGAATTGATGGGGTTGGGGGTACAGGACAGAAGCCAGGAGACCAGGGCGGAGGCAACTGTTACAGTCCAGGTGAGCGACGAAGGTGCTGGACAGGGTGGGGGCAGTGGGTGTAGAGAGAAGGGAGGATTCTGGGATTCCTTTGGGCTCAGTCAGCGTGCCCTTCTTGGGGGCCTATTGTGTGTGCGCCCTGTGGGGGAACCTCGGATACAGAGATCAGGAAGGCCGGGGCCTCGCTCACAGTCCAAGAAACAGGGGGCAAATCAATGCAATTACGCTGTGATCCGGGCGAGACACCGGGTGTGCATCAGGGGCGTCTGCTTCACTCCAGGCCCTGTCTGTAGACTTGCCAGGTCGTAACTCCTCCTCAGGAGATCAGAACTCTCATGAACCCCCACTTTACAGGTGAGGAGGCTGAGGCCCTCTTGCGGAGGTTAAGCAACGTGTCCAAAATTACGAGACTCCTCCCCACGAGTAAGCAGCTGGGCTGGGTTTCACACCCAGGTCTGAAGGGCTGCAGGACTGGGCCCGCCTGACCGCTCTGGTCGCCCGATGGGCCTATGTAATCAAGGAGGGCTTCCTGCAGAGGTGAGGCTTGGCCTGGGTTGCGGGGATGGGCAGGATCCCGTTGGCGAGCGGAGAGGACATTCCAGGCCCAGGCAAAGCACAAGCCAAGGCCTGGAAATGAGAACGATCCTCTTGGCCAGCGTCTCCTAACCTCGCTCAAAAGTCATCTTTAAAGCCATTCGTACTTTTTATTAAGTAAATTGATTTTGTTTTTTTGCTTGGTTGGTTTTTTAAAAATAATTTATTGAGGTAAAATTCACATAACATCCGATTAGCCATTTTAAAGTGAACAATTCAGTGGCATTTTGTACATTCACAATGTTTTGCAACCACCGCCTCTAACTAGTTGCCAAACATTTTTATCTCCCCAAAAAGAGGCCAGTACCCATGGTGCACTTGCTCCTGGTTCTCCATCCCCCCGACCCCAGCCCCTGGCAACCACCAGCCTGCTTCTGTCTCTGTGGATTGATCTATTCTGGATATTTCAGAGAAATGGAATCAGCAATAGGTGACATTCTCCGTCTGAATTCTTTCACTTAGCATAACATTTTGGAGGTTCAACCTCGTTGTACCGTGTCAGTAAAATGATTTTTAAAGGAAAATTTGTATTACTACCAGAAAGAGAAAAGAAGTTATTCATTTCTACCGATGGAAAGTAACCTTAAAAGCAACGCTCACGGAGCAACATTATTAAGTTCTGGCTGGATGCTGTGGCCTGCTGAGGGCTCCGGGCTGAGGTCGGCTCTGCCTCTTAAAGGAGATGAGCACGGTCTGGAGAGGTGGTGAGGCCATCGGCACCAGTGAGGCTTTCTCCGTGGGTCATCAGAAGAATCAAGGAGAACCACAAAGGGGGGCGTCCTCCTGCACGTCACCTGTTATCCAACTCATCTTGCGTTGGAGGCTTCTGAGATTTCCAGAGTAGACATGGGGTGCGTGTGGTCCGTTAGGGTGGGTCTCCCCCGAGCCTTTGCAGGTGGATCAGAAGGAAGGGCCAAAAAGATGGGGAGTCTGTTGGGAGGCCACTGCCCCAGCCCGGACATAATCCAGAGAATTCCATGCTAACTGATGTCTTCCCTTTTCAAATCCTTTTGTGTCCGTTAGGCAGGACAGGGGACGCCTGGTTAATTTCTGGGTTCTCTATTCTATTCTCTTGATGTATTTGGCCACTTCTGTGCCAACACCATACTGTTTTATTTTCTGTCCCTCTGTTATCCATTCTAACGTCTGGACAAGTCCTCCCTCTTTGCTCTTCTTTTTCAGAACTGTCTTGGCTATTTTCTTTGCACATTTTCTCTTTCATTTGACTTCAGAATGCACCCTTCTAACAGACAGGCCTAGAGACGTGAAGTGACGGTCCCCAAGTCACAGAGGGCTTCAAGCTTCAGGGCCTGTTTCCAAGACTCCCAGGAATCCGGGGCAGCATCGGGTGGGTGTGAGGCTGGCAGGCTGGGGAGATGGGGTGGCCTTTTCACTGCCCCCAAGACACCCACCTTGGTGGGTCATGAAGGAGTCGTTCCTGCTTGTTAAAGGCTTTGAATGCCCTTAAAAATTGCAGTACCATCACTGTGCACATGTGTCCCTTTCCCCTTTTCCCCTCTGGTAATCATCAATTTATTCTCTGTATTTATGTGTTTGTTTGTTTACCTTCCACATATGAGTAAAATCATATGGTATTTGTCTTTCTCTGTCTGGCTTATTTCACCTCAGCATAATTCCCTCAAGGTCCACCCATGTTGTCGCAAATGGCATGATTTCATCTTTTTTATGGCTGAATAATATTCCATTTTATATAAATATATATATCACATCTTCTTTATCCATTCATCTGTTGATGGGCACTTGGGTTGCTTCCAAGTCTTGGCTATTGTGAATAATGCTGCAATGAACACAGGGGTGCATATATCTTTTCAAATTAGTGTTTTCATGTTCTTTGGATAAATACTCAGAAGTGGAATAGCCGGATCATGTGGTATTTATATCTTTAATTTTCTGAGACAGTGGAGACTAAACAACATGCTACTGAACAACTATTGGATCAATGAAGAAAACAAAGGAGAAATCAAAAAATACCTAGAGACAAATGAAAATGAAAACACAACATACCAAAACTTGTGGGATGCAGCAAAAGCAGTTCTAAGAGGAAAGTTTATAGCAATACAGGCCTACCTGAAGAAACAAGAAAATTCTCAAATAAATAATCTAACACTATACCTAAAAGAACTAGAAAAAGAAGAACAAACAAAGCCCAAAGTCAGTAGAAGGAAGGAAATAAAAAAAAATCAGAGCAGAAATAAATGAAATAGAGGCTGAAAAAACAATAGGAAGGATCAATGAAACTAAGAGCTGGTTCTTTGAAAAGAGAAACAAAATTGACAAACCCTTAGCCAGACACACTAAGAAAAAAAGAGAGAAGGCTCAAATAGATAAAATCAGAAATGAAAGAGGAGACATCACAACAGACACCACAGGAATACAAAGGATTATAAGAGAATACTATGAAAAGCTATATGCCAACAAATTGGATAACCTAGAAGAAATGGGTAAATTGTTAGACTCATGCAACCTCCAAAAACTGAATCAAGAAGAAATAGATAATCTGAATAGATCAATCACAAGTAAAGAGATTGAAACAGTAATCAAAAACCTCCCAAAAAACAAAAGTCCAGGACCAGACGGCTTCTCTGTGAATTCTGCCCTTCTTTACCTGCAGGCTCTGACCCCTGCGGCAGGCTAGAAGTGTTGAGAAGGAACACACCAGGGAGCTGCCCTCAGCCAAGCCTAGCAGGAGTGGGTGGACACGTCCCTCTGCCCCCTCGCCGCCCCCACCCCCACCCCCACCCGCAGGTGGGTGACTCAGAAGTGCCCCGTCTACACCATCTCCAGATCCCGCAGCAGATCGAGTCCCCGGTGCCCACAGTCGTTACTCGCTCCGTGACACTCTCTGCATTGGCCGCCCTGGCTTCCTGGTCTCACTTCTCCACTCCCCAACCAGTGTTTTCTGGGGTCACCTCCCAAAGAAACCACTTGCTTTCAAATTATTCTCTTAGGGATGTGCTTCTAGCTAAACACAACCCAAGGCCCTTGCTGCAAATTGGAGATGTTCAGCCAATTATACTAAGAAGTGAAACAAAGCCAGATTCCACTGCCGCTGATGGCTTGGCGTTGGGGCCACCCTGTGTTTCCTGAAAAGAAAGGACAGGTCGGAGGAAGGTGGTGTAGACGCACAAGCGCAAAGTGGAGCCTCTCCTTCCCCATGGCACAGTCAGGGCAGAAAGGGAGCTGCAGTGACTCTCTCGTGGAGTGAGCTGCTGGGATTTTGTGTGGGGTCCCTGTGCCCCACACGGCTATCGCCAGCCCCGATGGCGGCCCATGGCTTGTGAGGTCCTGAGAACAACTTCTGAAAGGCCAGCTCCGAGGATGGAGGAACGCTCCCCCTGGCTGGGACGCTGGCAGGACACAAGCCTGGTGGACCCAGCGGGCAGCACTCAGCACGGGGCTGGGCACAGGGGCCCCCACATGGGGCTAGGAGGAGGGCACGGGGTCCCACCCTGAAGGAGCCCAGAGGGCAATGAGCCTGACACACGGGCTGGTAGCTCAACTCTGCTTTGAGGGCATCTTGAGAAGGGAGAGCTCACACGCTCCGTCATTCATTCAACAAATGTCTATTGAGGACCTACTGTGTGCTGGGCTGGGCACCGGGGAGACCAAGAGGACAGACCAAAATCTGTCATGGTACTGACACTCGAATGCGGACACAGACAAGAAACAAGTGAACATAGAGATAAACTCTGGAATGAGAGACTTTGATGCTACAAAGAAAATAAGCAGAATGATGGGATAAAAAGTAGAAGGAGTGTTTGATAGTATGGCCTGGGAGGGCCTCTGAGGAGGGGTCATTTAAGCTCGGAACTGAATGTGGAGAAGAAGCCAGCCATACAAAGAGGTAGAGAAAGAGGGTTCCAGATAGAGGCGACAGCAAGTGCAAAGGCCCAGGGGTGGGAATGAGCTCGGAGTGTTGGAGGAACAGGAGCAGGCTGGTGCACTAGAGTGGAGAGAGCAGGAGGAAGGGTGGAGGAAGGCTGGAGTGAAGTGGTCCCCGGGGCCAGGTCAGGGTGAAGAAAGACTGGTAAGTGTTTATGGGATCGATGAGTCACTTGAGGAAGGCATCTGCAGGCACTGGGTGGGGAGCTGGGAGGGAGCTGCTCGTGGTGGGTTTGGAGGCTTCTTCTCTCGGTCTCTTCGTCAGTGGGAGGGGAGGCCAAGGAGAATGACCTTGCTTTGCATGGGCCCAGACTGCAGTGGCGAGGGGCTCTGGGCCCCTTCACCAGGGTGGACCTGGCTGATTTCAATCAATCAAATCAGCAAACTCGTCTCTGGCATCTCATAATGGTGTCTATGTCATGAGGTGCTATTTATTGAGAACCTAGGCACTAGGCTCTGTGACCTGACTGGAGGCTTCCAGGCATAATCCCTTCCAAGGAAGACGCTCACACAAACAAAAAATTGCAATAAGGTGCACTGAGTTTTCCAGGGAAGGGCTGGACAGAGGAAGGGTCATCCAAGTGGGCTTTTGAAGGTTGAAGAGGAGCTCGCTGGAGAGAAACCATCACCCAAAGGGCAGAAACTGTTCCTCTTGTTCGTCACTGTGTCCCAGCACTGAGGACAGGGCCTGGCACACAGTGGGTGCTCAACTGATGCTCGTTGATGGAATGAATCGGAGCTGCCCACGCTTTGGTTATCCAAGTAACTGCCTGTATGATTTTTGTGCAGTGTGCATTCCAATTCCACTATTACTTAAGGTTTTTCTTCAAGTTGACGTACCTTTTTATTTAAATAAATTTATTTTAAAAAGGAACATTTGATTTTATCACCAGAATTGAGAAAAGCAAAGAACACTTGCCACAAATCAAGGATAACCAGAAAAATCACCGCAATGAAAACAAAACAATGTTATTAGGGTCTGCCCGTTAAGAGAACAAAAAGGCAAGCCACAGACTGGAGAGAATACCTGCAAATCACATATCTGACAAAGGATGGATTTGCATCCAGAATATACAAAGAACTCTCCAAACCCATTAATAAAAAAAAAATCTGGTTTTTAAAATGGACAAAAAGTTTGAACAGACACTACGACCCCAAAGAAAACACACAGATGGCAGATAGCACATAAAAAGATGCTCAACATCGTTAGTCATTAGGGAAACGCAAATTAACACCACAATGACACACCAGTATACACCTAGGAGAATGGCTAAATTTTTTTTTTAAAAACTGACAATACCAAGTACTGGCAAGGATGGGAAGCAACTGAAACTGTCACACATTGCTGGTGGGAACGCAAAAGGGGACAGACCCATAGGAAAACAGTTCGGCAGTTTCTGATTAAGTCAAATATACACTTTACTGTATGACCCAGCAATTTTACTCAAGGGACTTCCCCAAGATAAATAAAAATTTATGTTCACACAAAACCTGTTTGCAAATGTATACAGTGGTTTTATTTATAATCACTAAAAACTGGAAACAGCCCAAGTATCCCTCAACTGGTGAATGGGTAAACAGGCTGTGGCACATCCATACGATGGAATACTATTCAGCAATGACAAGGGACGATGTCCTGATAACACACAACGAAATGAAGGCCTCTCAAAACCATGCTGCTGAGTGAAAAAAGCCAGACTCAAGAGGCAACGCACTGTAGGGTTCCATTTATATGACGTTCTGGAAAAGGTAAATTTATAGAAACAAACAGATCAGATGTAAAGTTCAAAAACATGTGATGCTGACTTACAGTGACAGAAGTCAGGATAGTGGTGCCCCTGAGGGGGGGAGGTGACTGGAGGGGAGACAGAGGGGCTCTGGGGGGGGTGACCTTCCGTCTGTTCATTTGGGTGCTGATTACACGGCTGTGGAAGCTCATCAAGCCAAGCCCGTCTGTTGTGTGTGCCACAGCCCAATACATAGTCTGGCCAGACAAAACTGTGCCGAAGGTGCGGAGCCCGAGACCTGCTCTTTTTCACAAAGATTAGCGAGTATTCGGTGTTAGAGACAGGTTAGCACCAAACAGAGATGCTCCTTGATGTAAAGGGAGGACTATAAACGGTTTCCAAAGGGAATAACTCTCACCACGTGACCCAGTGAGAGTCGATGCTCTATCTGCCCCTATGAAAGGATGTCACGTGGCCCAGTGGCTCCCGTCACCAACTGGGAGTGTCTGCGACAGCACGCTGTGGGGCACAGCAGCGACATGGGTGCAGAGCTGTGACGGCTCAGCCCCGTCAGCAGAGGAGCCGGTGCGGTTACGGAGCAGCTGGATTCAATTTCACCTTCTTCCTCTCTGTGTCCCTTGGCCCCCAGTGCGAGCCTGACACGTAGTCAGCCTTCACTAACAGTCGCCCCTCCACGCTTTCGCATTGGTTGTTCCTCTGCTGGGGTGGTCCCTTCTCCCCCTTGACCTCCTGACCGACTCCTAAACTGCCCTGGGTTGGGGGGCCTCCTCCTCCTCCTCCCTGCCACCTGCAGGTCCCTTGGCATTGCTGCTTTGGGGTCACTACACATGCTATGTCCTCTGCCCAGACTCTCTTCCCTGCCCCTCCTCCAGGCCCAGGGCCAGTCAGAACCTTCTGTCTGCAAGCGACAGGAAACCAGCCCAAACTGCGTTCAGGCAAAAATGGGAAATGCAGCAGCTCATGACACTGAAAAGCCCAAGGGTGTCTAATTTCAGGTATGGCTGGATCCGGGGGTTCAAACCCTGTCCAGCTCCGTGTTGGTCTCTGTCAGGCAGGCTTTTCCCTGTGTCGTCCTGATGCTGCAGGCTTTCATTACTCTCTCTCAATCCAACGGAAAACCTGCATCTCCTTCGCAAGTAGTTCTCAGCAACCAAAGTCCCAAGATTGAGTTTCATTGGGTAGGCTTAGGCACATGCCCATTCCCGGGCCAATCACTGGTCGTGTGACCCTCCCCGTCCCCCCAGGAGACAGGGCCCTGGGACATCCCACCCAAACCTCATGACTGAGATGGGGGAAGAGGAAGTTCCCAGTAGGAAATTGGGGTGCTACTACCTGAAAAGTGGGAGATGGATACTGACCTGTCTATAGACTTTTCACCTTCTCTTGGCCAACTCTAGCTCATCCTAGCATGCTGTGTGACCTCAGGCCAATCCCTTCCCCTCTCTGGGCCTCACGTTCCCCTTCTGGAAAATGGGCAGGAGGCCGTTTGAATTCCAACATTCCAGAACTCTAGGACATCTTCCAGAACTGGCGGCTGCTCCCTAAATCCCAGGAATGTTCTGGTACCTCTGGGGACGGAAGTGGAGTGTCAGCCAGACCCCTCCCTGGCCCCCGGCCTGGGAACACGCTTAGAAGATGACAATTGGGCTCCCTTCGGCCGAAATTCCACTCCCGTGGGGGCCTTGCCAAGGAAAACAAGCCCAAGAACCGGGCATTAAAGGTGAGCATATTTGACGAGTTTTAAGATGACAAATTATTTACACAGGTGTGGGAACCGTCCCCTCGCACTCCCCTTCTTTTCTTTCTCTTCTTCCCCTTTCCAAATTCTTTCCCCCAAGGGCGCTGACAGACGTGCCAAGGGAGGGGGCGGCTGGCACGGGGATCTGCCCAGAGTGAGTCCTTAAACCCGGGGCACCGGGGGAGGGGTCGAAGCTGCAGGAAAGAGGGGCATCTGCACCCAGTGGGGGGGGGGGCTCTGGTCTCCCCTCACCTACCTTCTTGATCTCAACCCCCGTTACCTGCGGAGATATGAGGCTGAGGTCCCGGCAATTTCAAAGCCGCCTGAGTCCTTCAAGAGAATGGTGCCCAGTCCACCGCCCCCCTCCCCCCGGGGAAGGGTTCCAAGGGTCACACAGTTCGTGGCTGATCTTGGAGCTGGCAAGGAAAGAGGTGGAGAAAGCAATCGTTTCTTAAGCACCTACTGTGTGCCTGACACTGAGCTGAGCTCTGGGAATACGCTGTGAACGGAACAGACCAAAATTCCTGCTCTGGTGGAGCCGACAAGGAAACAAACAAGGTAAATGAGTTACTTTCACAAGTGCTTTAAGAAAATAAAACAGAGGGAGGAGGGCCGGCCCCACGGCTTAGTGGTTAAGTGCGCGCGCTCCGCTGCTGGCGGCCCGGGTTCGGATCCCAGGCGCGCACCGACGCACTGCTTCTCCGGCCATGCTGAGGCCGCGTCCCACATACAGCAACTAGAAGGATGTGCAACTATGACACACAACTATCTACTGGGGCTTTGGGGGAAAAATAAATAAATAAATTAAATTAAAAAAAAAACAGAGGGAGGAGTTGGGGCGGGAGGGGGGTACTCTAGGTTGAGGAGGTGACACTTGAGCTGAGAAAGATGAGAGGGAGCCAGCCATGGGGAGATCTGAAGAAAGGACATTCCAGGCAGATGGCACTGCACATGCAAAGGTCCTGAGGTAGGAAGTGGGTTGGTGTGTTCAAGGAACAGTGAGGAAGCCAGCGTGGCCAGAGCACAGGGAGGGAGAGGAGATGGATCAGAGGTAGGCCCCGTGCTTTTTGCTCTGACAAACCCACGAGGTGGGTCTGATCATCCCTGGAGGCACAGAGCAGGGCAGTGACTTGCCCAGGGTCACACAGCAGAGCCAGATCCCAGCCACCTTCTGTCTGGCTCCCAAACCCACGCTCCTGTGCTTCTGAGAGGTGAGAGGGCAGGAACAAGGGGTGTCCAGGACCTGCCAGCTCTCTGCCTGCAGCTTGGCCCTTGGGCTGCAGGGCATCTGGGCGCCAGCCCTCTGCTTCCTGTGGGAAGAAAGTGGAGGCTGATTCAGCAGCTGAGTTATGGGGTACAACAGGCTTCCAGGCTGCAATGGGCTCTGCCTCAGTTTACCCACCTTAAAAATGGTTTAATAACATGTCTGCTTGCAGTGCCCGCTTCAGAGGGGAGCCATGAGGGTTAATGACGGCCTGGCAGCTCCGGGAGCCTGATGAAAGGTGGCAGGAAGTGGGCGCTACTGACCGGTAATCACTCCCAGCCGGGAGGAGGATGGAGAGGGGTCGCACCTGGTTCTGATTCAACCCCAGGCCGGCTCCTTTCCAGATGTGTAGGGGCCCAACAGGCCATAAACATCTGGCTTTGACCGCCATCCTGGCCCCAAGACCCCCAGCACCAGGCGGTCGGTGGTCACAAGCCAGACAGGCCCGGTTCCCGTCTCATCTCTGTCTCTCCCCCGGCCACGGGGACTGGGCAATGATCCTCCCTCTTGGGGCCTCAGTTTCTTCATCTGTCCAGTGGGGGCAAGAGCCTGGCCTCTCCGCAGGGCCTGTGGTTGTTCCTCACACACCCACAGACACTGTGCAGCTCAGCCGCTCCATCTCCTCAGCTGCCTCAGTCTGAGGGACGTGTCAGGCCACAGCCACCCACGCCGTCAGCCACCCTGGCCTCCACGACCTGACGGGAAATGGTGAAGGACTTTTCTAGAAATAAATAAATGGTTTCTGAAACACCCCTGGGGTATTGATTAGGCCTCATGTTGCCCCCCTTGGGCCCCAGCACCAGGCTCCAATGCCCCGCACCCCTGGAAGACCCCTCTTCCCTCTTCCCTCCTTCGTGGCTCCTGGGTCCTGATCTAGCCCCACACCCAGCCCCACGTGCGCACACACACGCGCGTCCTGGCTCCTGGTCCAGGTGTGAACGCACAGCCTGGTCTCTGCGGACCCCTGGACGTTTCTCCTCTTGCGGGGGTCAGCCCCGGGCAGTGGCAGATGCTAAAGCGGAAGCCCCGTCTTCTACGTTTAACCCCTCCATGAGGCAGTAGCGTGCCCATCCCACGGGTGGGGACACTGAGGCTCTGAGCTGCACAGGCCAGAGCCTGAGCAGGCGAGAGGCAGGGAGGCTCACGGCAGGTCTGACCCCCGGCTTCCCCAAGGCCGCCTGACCCAGAGCCCTCTGGGCTCACCCCCACCTCCCAGAGGGAGCCCGAGGCCCAGCTGCAGCCCCAGCCCGGGGCCGGCCCTGCACGGTGACCCCGGGGGCAGGCAGCTCCTGGGCCCGGGCCCCAGATGGGAAGAGGCAGGTCCTCGTCAGGCGGCTGCCCTGCAGGGCCGGGTCAGGCTCCAGACAGCACCACCTTCGGGAAGAGCCGGGGGTTTGGAGAGCTGGTCCAGGGCCAGGGGCCGTGCAGCCTCCAAGCTCCCCGGGAACCCCTCGGCCCCTCAGCCCCCACTGCAGCCACACTGGCCCAGCGGCCCCCAGACACGCCTGGTTCCCGGCGCCAGCCTTTGCACCTGCAGCTCCCCAGCCTGGGGCACCGCCCCGCCCCCGCACGCTGGCATCTTCAGGTCTCTGTGCCAGTGTCACCTCCTCAGAGGGGCCCTGCGGCGCTCCATCACACCCTCTGCTTCATTTCCTTCAGAGCGCTGGTCACCCTGCAGTGCCCTCAACTTCCCAAGTCCCGCAACTACCATACGGACTCCGTGAGAACAGAGGGCTTGTTCTGTTTCGCTCACTGTTGAGCCTCCAGGAGCAGGTGGAGAGCCCGGAACACAGTGGCGCTCAACAAGTGTGTGTTGATGTCATGAAGATGACATCCTGAGGGGAGGGGTGGGTGTTCCACGGGAAATGTCACCGAAAGGACTGAACAACCTCTCCAGGGTCTTAAAGAACATTGGCAGGAGCTCGACATCACAACAATAATAATATTTACCAGCACTGACTGTGCTAAGCGCCACTCACAGACCGTCTCACTTAATCCTCGCAGTGACCGGTGAGGCCAGTCGTATGATCATCCGTGTTCTCCAGATAAGGAGACTGCGGCTTAGAGAGTGAGGGGCTTGCCCCGGGTCACCAGCGACCACCACGGCCTGCCCCCGCTCCCCAGAGCTTCAAGGTCCCCGAGAGTCCACCCTACCCTTGGCTCCCCGGGGCAGCCCAGAGAGGTGGTGCGTCCTGCCTGACGCCCCCAGCCGGTCAGCCACCCGAGGGCCGCTCCCTGGCTCCCTGGCAGCCGCTCAGCCCGCCGGGAGGGAGGGCAGCCTGGCGGCTGTCCTGTCCCGGGGACGCCGGGCAGCAGGAGTGTCTCTCCCCGGACTTACTGTACATGATTCAGCGCCAGCCCCAGTTGTGAAATCTGGGAATCTTGTGGGCAAGGCAGGGCCCGGGGGATGGCTGTCTGGGAAAGGGAGGCCGGGAAGGGGTTAAGGGGCAGCGGGCCCCCCCAGGCAGGCGCCGGGCCAGGCCAGCAGAGAGCACACCATGAGACCCGGGCCGGCCACCGCCTGCGGCCTGGCTCTGACATCACAGCTGCGTCAGCCCGGCCGGCCCCAGCCCCCCACTTCCTTCCCTCCCTCGGCCGCATCCCCAGCCTCCTCCCCAGCCGCACTGTCCTCCCCTAAGAAACGGGCAGCCTCAGTCTTCCCTCCCGGAGGCAGGGGTGGACAGGGAGAGGGAGACGACAAACATTACTTTGCATACAGGAGGCACTTAATAAGTGATAGCCGTGATGGATTTGAGCCAAACTATAATCCTACGAGCTAGACAGGGCGGGTAGGAGGCTATCAAACCCACCGCAGAGAAGAACAGACTGAGGGTTTGGGAAGGGAAGGGACTTGCCCGAGGTCACCAGGCTGCACGGTCACAGTCACTGAAACGTTACTATGACCGCGTAGCTCTCCCCGTGCTCTTCATCGGATGCGCGTGTGTCTCTCGTCCCCTGATGGGTCGCCATGAATGGCGGGAGGATGGGAATTTTCTTTGCCATCTCATTGATTTTGTTAAGTTCAGTTAAACTAAGTGGGCATTTGTGTGACCAGAGGGACAATCAAAGGATTTCAGATGGACTGTTCACAGACCAGCGACGACCCACGGCGCCAATTAAATCAATTCCACTTCTGAAATCTTACAAAGTGTCACGAGTGCCTGCCCCGGTCCAGGTACCACGTATACACACTGGACTCGCTCAGTCCTCAGGGAGACCCGGGAGGGCAGGGTTATCGTCCCATCCCATGGAGGAGGACACCGAGGCACGGGGAGGTGAGCAACGCCCGAGGCCACACAGCTGGTAAACAGCACTGGAAGTAACAGTGATGGCCAGCACTGCTGACTCCGTGTGTGGGATGTATTATCCACATCACTTCGCCCCTTCTCTCATCACCCAGGGGGTAAAGACTAACTCTCCCCATTTCACAGATGAGGAAGCCGAGGGTTGACTTGCCCAGACAGCACAGCTGCCAAGTGGCAGAGCTGGAACTTGAACCCAGGCCTTCTGGCCTCTGTCCCTACCCGGGCACAGAGCTGGGGCTGGACACACAGTGGGTGCTTAGGCAACTCAAGGGCGACCAAGTTGGAGATGCCGGGGGCTGCCAAGGGCATCCCTCCCCGGAGATATCCCTGGCACCAGCTCAGGGCCACCCTGTGCAGTCACATCTTCTGAGGATGCCATCACTCCCATGGTGACAACAGCCCCCGAATTCAGGCACCATCATCTGAACCACCTATGAGGATCTCATCGCTGTCCCATTTTACAGAGCAGAAGGCCCAGAGAGGGCATGTGACTTGCACAAGGTCACACAGGAGGCGTGTGCGGGCTACAGCCCGGCTTTCACCTTCTGAAGCCGCCCTTGCTGGCGGAGGCCCCGAGGTGTATTTGAGGAGGAGGGAGATGAACCCGGCCCTCCCCAGCCTCTCCTGGGGAACAGGCCTTCCTCTCTCGCTCTCACTTTTCTAACTCCTAGCTCAGGTGGAATGAGCCACACATGAGCTGGGTCGCAAAGGAGGACAACAGGGCGTTCCTGGCGGAGGGAACAGCACGGGCAGAGGAGGGACAGCCCACGGAGCAGCGAGGAGGAATATCTAGTCGGGCTGGGGGTGGGGAGCGATGAGGCTGGGGTTGTAATGGGGGCCTTGAATGTCATGCCAGGGAGTCTGGGCTTTGTCCAGGGGCAATGGGGAGCCATGAGGCTTTAGAGCAAGGGGGGAACATGATCATTAACAGAGGGCCAACCATTGCAGCCACCTCCCCCTCTGTCTTCCCTGCTTCCATCCTGGCCTCTGCAGTCCATTCTCCACCTGCAGCCAGAGGGATCCTGTGAAAACCCAGGTCAGACCCCGTCCCTCCCCTGCTCCGAACCCTCCATGGCTCCCACCTGCTGCAGAGAAAAAGCCACAGTCCTTACAACGACCCCTGTGTGTTGCGCCCCCATCCCCTCCCTGCCCTCCCCTCCTCTCACTCTCCCTGACTCACTCTGCTCCAGCCACACAGGACTCCTCCTCGCTGCACCCCACCTCAGGGCCTTTGCACTGGCTGTTCCCACTGCCTGGAAACTCTTCCCCCTGGTAGCTCCCTCCCTCACCTCCTGCAGATTGTTGCTGGGAAGTCACCTGCTCAGCGAGGCTGCCCTGATCCCACTGTTTAAATCCCCAGCACACCGCATCTCCTCCCACTTCATTTCTTTCCGTAGAACTGAGCCTTTCAAATATAATATACAACCTATTTATCTTGTTTATTGTCTGCTCGCCCCACAAAAGTGTGAACTCCAGGGGGGCAAAGACCTTTGACTGTCTCGTGTCCCTCTGTGTCCCCAGCGCCTGACACACAGGAAGTGCTCAGTAAATATTTGTTGACTGAATGAGTTCTTTTTTCCCTCAGAATAATTTGGTGAGGGCTTGGCCAGAACAGAGCTTATGACCTTTGCTCCAGGGTCCAGCTGGAGAAGTGACCTGCCCAGGGTCACCCGGCTCCCGAGCGGCAGGTGGCAGGTCGACCCGACCCCAAAGCCTGGGATTTTTTTTCTCCATTCCAGGCGGCCCCACATTGGCCGCATGACCACCGCTGGGCCTCTCCTTGGCTCCACCTCAAGCTGGAGGCTCAGGGAGGGGAAGTGACTTGCCCAAGGTCACACAGCGACTAAGGGTGTGAAGCCAGGTCTTTCCGCCTCTGTGTTTGGGGCACTTTCTGCTAAAGCGGCTCTGCCTCTCTCCCCTCCCCCTTCCCTCTCTTCAGCCAATGTTTGCCGCTGAAACATTAGGCCTGCTGCGCGTGCGCGGCCCTGACATAGCCCACATCCCCGGCCGGGCTGAGCATAGCTCCTGGTCCCACATGCCTCAGGGATGAGCCACGCAGTGTGACCAGGCCCAGCTGACACAGCTCAGCAGATGTGGGCCTGCCTCCCACGGGTCCAGCTGGCCCAGCCAAGTCTCCGCCCGTCCCCCATCCCCCAGGGCGTGGTGCTGGCCTCTGGGGCAGGCGGAGAGGCGAACAGTGACCCTGAGGAGCTCACGGTGGCAGATTAGGGGCCCAGGGCTGGAACCAGGGCCAAGGCCTTGGTGGCGATGGAGGAAAAAGAGACTAACTCGGGGTGAAAACTCAGTGCCACCAGGGGCCGGGCAGGGATTTTAAATGGTGAAGTGGGCCAGGGTAAGATGGTAAATAGTTACTATTCCTTGGTCTCAGTTTTGGGGAGACAAGAGACAGTTTGGGGACTGGGGCACGTGCCCTGTCTAAAGCTGAGTGCGGCCCCTTGGGAACGGGGACCCAGCAAAATCAGATCCTCAGATCCTCTGATTTTCCAAGGGGGGCCAAAAACATGGGTTTTTATGTAATATCTACAGATTTTTAAATGTTGGCTTCATTCATTAAAAAATTCTGTGTGGGCTGAACAAAACCCACCCGAGAGCCAGGTTCAGTCCCCTGGACCTCCAGTCTGTAGCCTCCGCCTGGCCGGATGGAGCAGCCGGAGAAGGAGCAGATCACAGCCTGATCCTGAGTCAGGATCTGAGGGTTGGGATGGCGGCCAAGACTCAGCGCCAGCAGCTCCAGGGCCTGTGGAGAAGGTTCCTGTCATCTGGTCCCCTCCTCCACCCCACGGGATGCGCTCCCCGCCCGCCTGCTCCAGCTGGCTGTGGGGTGGGGGGGCCTGGGTGGGGACTGAGGTCTCCTTTCACATGGGACACAGCTGTGGACATGTTCGCCAGGCGGGTCCTAATTCTCCCTCCCGTTCCCCGTGTCCGTGCAGCACCGGGAAGTAGGTGACTCTTTCTGTGCCCCGAGTAGTCCCCGAAGCCCTGCCCTCAGCAGCCTGTTCACATCGCTGCCCACCCCCTGTGCTCCAAGCTACACGCTCCCACGAGCATCACTTTGAATCTCCACTACTTCCCTTTAGGGCCAATTTTCAGATGAGGAAACTGAGGCTCGGGAGGGAAAATGTCGGGCCCAGGGCACTACAACGAGCATGCACAGGAGCTGGGCTCAAACCCAGGCCTCACACAGTCGACCATGGGGGCCTCACCCCATGTCTTCCTGCTGGAACCCGCCCATCCTCCAGGGCTCGGCCCCGTGCTCCCCCTTGGCTTATTTACCAGGCGCCAGGCCCTCGGCCGGGTGCTGGGTACTCAGAAATGAACAGACAGGGCTCGTCTCAGGCTCCCACAGTGTTTGTTGAATGAATATTTCACACACTCCTTGGGAATCTTAGTTTCCCCAAAGTCGTGGGCCCCTGTCCACATCCAATCTGTTGTCTGCGCCCTGGCAGCTCGTTTCTCTGACCACGGGTCTGCAAGCCTCCTGGATGCCTACTCCTGGATGGCCCCCAGGCATCCTCCACACCTACGCTTCCAGAGCGATCTCAGCCGCTTCCCACAGACTGCTCCCCTGCATCCGTTTCCCTCCTCGTAGAGGCCCCCCATCTGCCTGAGGCCCCCCATCTGCCTGAGGCCCCCATCTGCCTGAGGCCCCCCATCTGCCTGATGGCCAAAGCCAGAAGCCCGAGCATCGTCCATAATGCCTCCCCCTCCACACCCTCCACCCAGCTGGTCACCAGGGCTGGGGAGTCTCGTCCTCAGTGTCCTCCACCTCCATCTGCCTCTCACCTCTGCCCTGGTGACTGCTCTTGCCTCCTCCCCGGTTATGCTGCACTGGCCTCCCTCACCCCCAAATCCAGTGTACCTCCCTCACCCCCAAATCCAGTGTACCTCCCTCACCCCCAAATCCAGTGTACCTCCCTCACCCCCAAATCCAGTGTACCTCCCTCACCCCCAAACCCAGTGTACCACATTCACTGCCCCTGCGGCTGGCAGGTCTCGCTCCCCGTCACCTCCAGAAGCAAGTCCAGCACCTCGGCCAGCCTGCAAAGCCCTGCTGGGTCCAGTGTCCTCCGCCCTGAGCCCTGTACACTCCAGGCAGCCTGAACTACCCTCACGTCTCCCATAGCCTGTGTTCCCTCCCGTCTCTGAGCCTCTGCACAGGCTGTTCCTTTGCCTGGAGTGTTCTTTCCACCCGCAGCCCCATCTCTTAACTGACCCTGCCCAAGGGCCCCTCAGGACTCGGCTTAGGTGTCGTGGGCTTCAGAAACCTTCCCTGGCCCCCAAGGTCCCTGGGGTCCTTCGTGTGTGAGTCAGCTACAGCTGCAGGAACTAGAACCCCCCCAGGTATTTTACGCAGAAAGGATGGAACGAGGGAATTTGATGCTCGCAAAGCCACTCGAGGGCTGGAGGGGCTCCAAAACAACATGCAGAACTGGCCCAGCGCGGGAGCTGCCCCCTCGGCCAGTCAGACGGTGGGGAATCCGCAGGCCACCACGGGAACTGTTGGCTTTGAGACCACGCCACTGTCGCAGCTCTCAGGAGACTGGGAGGCCACCACTTCTAGACCCCGGAACCGGTAACCAGGCGTGTATGTTGCCGCAAGAAAATGCAGTCTGTGACCATGTTCATCGGCAGAAAGAGAGTCCAGGCAAAACCTAGACGGCCCCCGCTTCCCGAATCCCCCGGGAGGGCATCTGCTTGGCGGAACCGAAGGAGCATACAGAACCCTCGCTGCGCAGGAGACTGGGAAATGCGGCCTGTAGCTCTCCAGTCTCTGCAGCCCCCGCTAGAAGGAGATTTTAATGAAAACGGGTGCTGAGCGCCAGCGGACACTGACGTGATGTCTCGGGGTCCCACCACGGCCCCAGCCAGCCTGTGTGGAGGAAGGCACCCTCTGTTCACTTCTCTGTCTTTCCTAGCGGACTGTGAGCTCTTTAAGGGACAGGACGGCGTCTTGGACACCCCGCCACCAGCGTCTACGGAGCGCTCCCTCTGCCCTGCGCACCAGGCCGTGTGCTTCACACACCTGTTTACATACTGACAACCCGACAGGGGAGGGATTATTGCTGCCCCTGTTTTGTACGTGAAGAGGACGCCCAGAGGGTGAGGTACTTTTCCTAAGGTCACCCAGCCAGTAAGTGTTAGAGACAAGATTAAAGATGAAATCTGTTTGACTTCAAGCTCCAAATACTTGCCTCTGTGAGAGGCAGCTTTGTCTTCTCACAGGGATCTTCTCACAGGCCTCCGAAAAAGTCACAGCCATGCTGTACAACGAACAAATAATACACCAGTGCCCTTCCCATTGGGACACCCACGTCCCCATCCCAGCTGCCGTCATCCCTCTGGGCCTGGGCTCCTCTCCAAGGTCAGGGCTTGAGGAATAAAGAGAAACTAACTGCTCTGCACTAGGACTCTGAGGGGCCTGTAGGGGGCTTCTAAGCCTGATGACCACCACCCTCTTACAACAGATGACAGCGTTCTATGTCTATGTGCAATTTTCTGGAGATATGGTTCATTGCTTTCATTAAACTTTCAAACTCCAAAAACTTGACAAACTGCCGCATCAGGGAGGGATGAGGTTTCTTTCCCCCATCTTGACCTCAGTTCAGACCTTATGATATTGCATGCGTTTGCTCATGCAGCCATCCACTCACCTACCCATCCATCCACTCACTCATCCACTCACTCATCCACCCACCCATCCATCCATCCGTCCATCCATCCATCCACCCATCCATCCACCCGTCCATCCACCCATCCATCCATCTGTCCATACACCCATCCATCCATCCATCCATCCACCCACCCATCCATCCACCCACCCATCTACCCATCCATCCATCCATCCATCCACTCATCCATCCATTCACTTATGAAATCACCAATCCATCTATCCATTTATCCCTTTATGTGTTTATTCATTTAGCCATCTATTAATTCATCCATCATTTCATTTATTAATCTATTTACTCATATAATTATATGTTTATCTGTTCATTCATCCATCAGTAATTCACAGTATTCAACCATGAAATCATCCACACCATCCATCTCATAATTTATCATCCATCATCCATTTATTTATTCAACATCCATCCATCATCCATCTACCCATTTATCCACTAATTTTTTTATCCATCCATCCATCCATCCATCCATCCATCCATCCATTATTTCAGTTGTTCATCATTTCATTCATTGATTCATCTATTATTTCATTTATCTATCTCTTCATCCATTTCATCCATCCATAAACAGTTCCCTCATCCATCCACCCATGTACCCAGCCATTAAATCTTCAATTCGACCATCCACCCATTCATCAAATCATCACTCATCCTTCCACCCATTAAATTCTCCATCCACCCATTCTGTTCCCTGTACCAGAACCAAGAGATGAATCATAACTGGTCCCTCCCTTGAGAAGCTCACAGTCTAGTGATGGGAACAGATAGTTACAACTCAAGTGGAGAATATCAAAAGGTCAAAGGGAGCTCCAGGTAGGTGCCTTCACAGGAGGGGACTCAGGTCCATATGGGGCTTCAGAGAAGGCCCCTTGGAGGAGGTGGCATCCAAATCAGGAATCACAAAGACTGGAAAACACTGAAGAAGTTTCCTCAGAAACCTCAGAAGGTGACTCACAGAACACCCATCCACCGAGGTGCTCACTCCGCTTGTTAAGGCATTAAAGACTCTGAGAAATCCTGCAGCAAACACTACGTGGTTAAACACAGTAATTCCCAAACTCATTGGACCATGGAACCCTTTTCCGCATGTCTCTCCTCTTCTTGTCCCAGAGCATCTGGGTCCTTCAGAACCACTGTGGGAAATGCCAGCCTGGTCCAAGCTCCTCCTTTCCACAAACGAGGAAACCAAGTTCCACAAACAGTCTCTGCCCTCAAAATTTTTTCCTTTGGAGGTAAGATCGACACAATATATGCCCAGGACTCTGGTTTTTTTAATCCCCAGAGCTGAGAATGGAGCCTGGCACACAGTAGGTGTCCAATAAGCACTTTTCAGAAGAATGTTGCTATTGTCGAAGGAGTCACTCCAAAATGACCACTGGTTCTTAAGCTGTCCCCATTCGCTGGTGACCCTGTGTGACCTCAGCCAACTCCACAGCTCTCGCCTCAGTTTTTCAGTCTGCGAAATGGGCAATAAAATCAGCAGGAAGCCTGTGCTTACACTTGGCTTTTGTTGGCGGCTCTGTCTCGGGGTGGAGCTCTGTCCACCCCGCCGCTTTCTCACCACGGCTCGCTGGGTTTCCAGTCGGTGATGAGACCCGCAGGCCTCAGGGCTGTGCTGAGCCTTCGGGGCCGAGGCCGGTACCTGGAAACTGCCTGAGTAATCCGCGGCACCCCTGCCCGGCCTGACGGGGCACGAACTGGAAATTCCCTCTAACCCTCGCTAATTGAACGAGGCCTCCCTCCTCCTCCTCCCCCCACCTCGGCCTCCCGCTCTCCCTTACTCAGCAACGAAGCACCTCCAGAAGCATCCGCAGAGGAGTCTGACTGGTTTGGGGAGGGCCAGGAGGCCACTTCCCCTGCCCGCCGCCCACCTGCCCCCCCCCCGCCCGCTGCCCCAGCCCCGGGCCGTGTCGCCTGCCGGGAGGTGTGGGCCGCACTGTTCCAGAACCTGGAGCAGGACGCCCACGCCAGATAAAGGGGCCACTAAGCGCCTCCTTGGCCCCGGCCCAACCCTTGTGCAACTCAGATCTCTGTGCCACGGAGATGGCCATGGGGATGAGCGGATGCGCTTATCTGATGGGGCCACGAGGCCTCCGGATCCTGCCAGGGGCTGTTGTTTCAGTCTGCGGGCCCCTCTCTGCCACGCAACTGTGCCTGTCCTTCCCCTACGTGGGCTCATCTTCATCCTCTTTCCAGCCAGCCAGCCAGCATTTATTAGGCGCCTCCCGTGTGCCCAGCCCTGTGCTGGGAGCTGGGGACATGGAGATACGTAAGACAAAGTCCTTGCCCCATGGAGCTCACAGTGATGGGAGGGGGGGCAGACACCTAAAAAGATAGCGGTTGTAATAACACAGATGAATCTCAACATCATCAGGCTGAGGAAAAGAAGCCCAACAACGGAGAATACGCTATATGATTCCACTCACTGAAAATTCTAGAAGACGCAGACTAATTTACAGCAATAGAAAGCCAATTGGCAGTTGCCGATGGAGAGTGTGGAGCGAGGCGGGAAGGACAAATGACACAAGGAAACCTTGAAGGAGATGGGTATGTTTGCACTTTTACTGGTGGCTCCATGAGTGCATACATGTGTCAAAATTCATCAATGTGCACACTAGAATCCGTGCCGTGGCTGTCAGACCTCAACAAAGCTGTAAAAAGAGAGAGAGGATTGTGAGGCAGCATGATCAGCACAGCAACATGAAACCCAGGAAGGGCACGGGAGAAGGACCAGAGGGCAGTCAGGGAAGGCTTCCTGGAGAAGGGAACTGTGGAGCAAAGTTCTGAAGATGAACGTGAGTTCCACAGGAAAGAAGAAAAGAGAGTGGTGTTAAGTTCTAGACGGCCTGAGTTCAAATCCTGACTCCTCTGCTTATGGGCTGTGTGGCTTGGGGCAAGAGACTCGACCTCTCTGAGACTCAGTTTCCTCATCTGTAAAATGGGTCCCATCATAGGATTTCCCTCACAGGGCTGGTGAGAGATTTAAATTATGGGAAGCACTTGGCCTGGCACCCGATGGTCACAGCATCTACAAAGTCCCCAGACAGGAGAAGGCAGCGACCTGGAATGCCGGTGAGGAAGTCCGAGGGACCGCAGCAGAAGGAGCAAAAGGGAGGCCCCAGGGGCCTGGGCTGCAGGACTTCCGGGCCCTGGGGAGGGTTGGACCGTCTCCTGAGGACTGAGGAGCCAAGGAAGGGCTCGGAGTGCAGGAGTCTCGTGATCAAGGCTGTCCTTCTATCAAGGTCACTCTGATTATATAAAAAAGTCAGAGTTGGGAAACTGAGGCCTGAACAGAGAAGGACTGGGCCAAGGTCCTGTGGAACCCCAGAGCTTGGAGGGCAGTCACCCCTCGTTCATCCAAACCCCTCTGCAAGCTGGTAAGCAGATGAAGGGCTGTTCTCTGCGCCTGCTTGCAAGCCTCCAGGGACGGGGAGCTCACGGTCTCAACTGTGGGCCAGTTCTTCCTGTAGGCCCAATTAAGAGAGCCTTCCAGACTGGGCCCCGCTCTTCCCTCGGGCCTTGCCCAGACGCCAGCTGCTCCCCTGGCCAGAGGGACGCTGCGAGGAGCCCAGTGGACGGAGGAGGGAGTGGGAAGAGATAGGAGCTACGACAGAGACTTCCTGGGCGCTGCTGTCTGCTCCCTGCCACGAGGCCCGGGACATCCCCTTCCCCTCTCTGGCCTCAGTCTCCCCGTCTGTAAACGGGAGATGCTCATTGCTCCACAATCTCCTTCCAGCTCTTAGAAGTAGATTTGGCCCTGCTGAGGGGCCTGGCAGGGGCTCACCAGTCCCACCCATCCACTCCCATCTAGGGGGCCGGGGTCGACCTTGGGACAGGCAGGCCAGGTCCTGTCTGGGGATAAAGGCAGGCGCCCCAGGGTGCAGCCAGCTTAATAACAGGCTCCAGGATCCAGGGGGTTTGAACCGGGGAATAGGTTCAAACAGAAATCGAGCAGCCCACGTTCCTGTCTGTAGCTCTGAAAGCCGATGGTTCCCACACCCAACGCGCCCAGCCCCCACTCTCTTTAAACCCATTCGCCCTGAGGGAGCCTCCGTCTGTGTGCCAACCATGCGCCAAGCTTCCCGCTGTACTCAGAGTCAGATCCACACTCCCGACCCTGGCCCGTGACGGCTGGCCCTGCCCGTACCTGACCACGTCTCCTACCCTCTCTCCTCATTCACTCCCCTACCCAGGGCCTCCCTGATGCTCTGCAAAGGTCCCAAGCTGGTGCTGCCTCAGGGCCTTTGCACTTGCTGTTCCTCCTGCCTGGAACTCTCTTCCTCCAGATCTTGCCATGGCAGCTCGTCCTTCAGGCCTCAGCACAAGGTCACCTCCTCAGAAAGGCCCTCCCTGACCTCATCCTGCTCTCTCTCTCTCATCATCCTGCCTTATTTTCCTCCACCAAAGCTTCACTCAGATGTCCCCTTCCCTGGTGTGGCGTCTGTCTCTCCCTGGATCTGGAGCTTTAGACGGCAGAGCCCAGGACTGGCCCAGCACTGGGTCTGACGTCACCGGGACCAGGCCAGGCACCGCCTGGCACCCGCCTACCAGCGGAGGTTAAATGAACAAGTGAAATGGATGCTGGAGGTTTCGAGCCCACTCTGGAGGCTGCCAATGCTTCGTCTACACACACCCTCACCTCCACGTGGACAGGCCGGAGGGGCCCTGGATGGCTATACAGATTCACTGTGCCCCTGTGCACACCTGCCCACGCGCGTGGGCGCACACACACGCCCCCTCTGCCCAGTGTCCTCTGCCCTGTCCTCCACACCAGCCCTTGACACCCGAACTCCTCAACTTCCCCTCCTCTCACCGGGCGCCAGGTGGCCCCGTGCCAGCCTCTCTCCCCCGCCCGCCGCCTGCCCTGGGCACCAGGCTCCTAAAGGATGAGGAAGGGCCCGGGGTGGGCTGGCTGGGTGCCATGTGAACGCAGCCCCTGCGGCCCTCGCCTCCCCCTGCGCTGCCAGACACCTGTGTAATGAGTGTTATTACAGGGGACCCGCCGGGCAGGCCCCGGCTCACCCCAGCCACCTGGGCTGTCAGCAATGCTGAGGACGGGGTGCAGGGAGCATGGGGGCAAAGCGGGTGGCAGGGGTGTCTCTGCCCTCCCTGGCCCCAAAGCTCAGCCCTGGGCTTCTGGATCAGCAGAGATGGCCTCCCGTCGTCCACACGGACTCCCAAACCTCAGGCCCCTATCACAGTCCAAGCTGGGCTCAAAAGGAGACAAAGAAGGAGAAACACTTATTGAGCACCTACTGTATGCCTACTTGATGCTCAGAGCTGGATTGACACTTCCCACTTCAGACACCATCTCGTCCACTGACCCGTCATCTGACTGCTTATCGTCTATCTCCCCAAGCGTGGGGAACATTTATTGAGCGCCTATTGTGCACAGACTCTGTGCTACACAGATTACATGTACTAACTCGTATGTCCTACAACGACTGTGCAAGCTGGGTACCGTAGTTATTCCATCTTACAGGTAAGGCTCAGAGAGGTAAAGCAACTCACCCAAAGTCACACAGTCGATACGTGGTGGGCCAGGAGCTAACCCAGGCCTTCTGGCTCCAGAGACGGTGTTCTCATCTGCTCACTACTCCACACCACCTCTGCCACCAGAGCAGGAGATTTTGTCACTGCTGTGTCCCCAGCGCCCAGTCTAGTGTCTGGCACATAGTAGCTGCTCAAAAAGTGGTGAATGAATGAATGAGTGAAGGAAAGAATGATCTCACTGGGTGCTGACAATATCTTTCCAGGTGGTATCTACAGATGAGGAAACCAAGGCTCAGAGAGGTGAACTGACTTACCCCAGGTCACACAGCAAAGAAGTCACAGAACTGAGATTTAAAGCTCAGGTGTCTTGTAAAAGCGAGGGAGGGAGCTCACGGCCCTCTGCCCTCCCCCTACGGCCCTGACCCCTCCAGGCTGCCCCCGCCTCTGGACCGTGGGGCTCAGGAGGGTGAACATGGGCCTGTCTGGGTGTCCCTAGGGTGCAGCCCGGGCCTGGCACACAGTAGGCCTTCAGAATGAAATCCCGTCTCATGCCCTGGGCTCCGAGGCCTCCCAGGATGGGGATCCTGATGACATCACCCCGTCACCTCTCCCCTCTCCTGACTCCTGAGCAATGATGGATTTCCCAAACACACCCTACTCTCACTCCTACTCAGGGCCTCCCTACACGCTGTTCCCTCTCCCAGGAACACTTCCAGCACCTCTGCCCAACCTCCTCTGCCAAGAAGCTCGCAGCTCTTGGGGCTGCGGGGTGACCCTAGGACCTCCACTCTGCTGACCCACGGCCCATCTACTCCTCAGCCCATGCTCCTCCTTCCCTCTTCTTAGGGGCAGTTGTCCTGGCTGTCCACCCCCCTCGGTTTCGTCCCCACTCTGCCACTGACCTTCCGGGGGAACTGGGCCAGGGCCAGAGTTAGCTCATCTGTCAGGTGGGTAGAAAGTTTGAATGTCACAGTAAGTGACGGCTTGCTGTCCATCAATTCGGGTCACCTCAGTCCCCTCCCTACTCAAGGCCTGGCTGTGGTGCTCGGCCCACAATCCCTACACGATCTGACCCCCACTGACTGCTGCAACATCATCTTCTCTCACTTTCCCCTCCCTCACCGCCCCCAATCACCTGGCCTCCTTAAATTTCCTGGAACGTTCCAAGCCCAAACCTACCCCAGGGCCTTTGCCCTTGCTGTTCCCCCTGCTGGAGATCCCTTCCCCCAGCGTCCTTTTCTTCACCTCCTTCAGATGTCCGTCTACGTCACCTCCTCGGGGAAGCCCTCCCTTACCAATGCAGCCCCCAAACACCCCTGTTTATCCCTGTCACGGCACCTCTCCCTGGCTGAGATTGTCTTATCTATTCCTGTGTCTGCTCACAGATCTCCCCTCTCCTCCACCAGAATGCCGGCAGAGACCTTGTCCGGGGCTATGTCCCCTGGAGTCTGGTATACAGTAGGTGCTCAAACAGCAGTTGTAGACTGAAGGGAAGAACGTCACAGTGCTGCCTGGCCCTGCCCACCCCCATCCCCCGGCCCGAAGTTCCAGGGCTAGGAACCAGGAGGCCCCACTCCCGCCGCTGGCAGGTGCCCCTCTGAGCCCCAGAGCCCGTCTGGTTCCCAGCCCCATAAAAACCTCCGCCCTCACTCTGCCCCGGGGCAGCAGAGGGTGCAGGAGGTGGGCATGGGGCCCCGGAGACCTGGGCCAGGAGATGAGACGCGGAGAGGCAGCGAGCGTGGAGCGCATCCTGCTTATCCAGCGCTGTTTACACACCACACACAGCCGCCACGGCGGCCCTGGAGGTCAGGACCCCCACGGCCACCCTGCACAATCACCCAGGCACAGCAAGGTACAGCCTCGTGCCCAGGCCGGACAGCCGGAGAAGAGCAGTCAGGATTCGAACCCAGCTCTGCCTGAGCCGGAGCCTGCGCTCTGCCCCGGGCCCGTCAGTCCACGGATGTTACCCGAGCGCTAGCTCTGTGCCAGGCGCTGGTGCCGAGCACGCATCCTGGAGCAGACCGGTGCTGAGACCCCGGACAGGGCACTCGGCCCCTCTGTGCCTCGATTTCCCCAGCTCTGAGACAGACCACACGGCCCCTCCTTGCTGGGCTGTGGAGGGAGCGAAAGGAGATCAGCCGAGGGCCCATAGAGCTGTTTGGATTCCAGGCTGCCCCACACTGCTGCAGGCCCCCGTTCCCCCTCTCTGAGCCTCAGTTTCCCCATCTGGTTGTCGTGAGACCAGGATGTGAATTTGACCAGTGCCTCGTACACAGTACGTGCTTAATAAGTGCATCTAGAACCCCAAGGGGCAGCCCTGATCACCGAGACCTCTTCTAGGTCACTGGGGCAAAGGTCCAGAGGTCCCGGGGGGGCCCGGCCGGTGAGAATGTTCTGGGGACGGGGCAGGGCGGCCGAATGGCCGGGATCAGGAAGCTGCAGGAGGCCAGGGTGAGTCACCCGCCAGCCAGGCTCAGGGGCTGGGCCGTGGCCCCCCACGAGCCCCTCTGGGCCCTGCCTTGTACCCAAAAGTGCTGTGTCATGCTCTGTCATGTGGCTCTGGGTCATTAATATCCGAGTTCTGGGAAGCTTGGGCCGAGTTCCCGGAAGGGGTCAGCCAGTTCAGTAAACAGATTGGCTGGTTGGTCGTCACGGCCGAGCCGGGCGGGCCTGCAGCTCCCGAGGCAGGAGGTGGGACTGGCGGCCAGTGGGGGCGCAGGCACCACCCTGGCCTTGTGTGGGGCTGGTGCCTCCCGGGGCAGCCTGGCCCAGGCTCTACAGACAAAAGGGGAAACTGAGGCCCAGAGATGGCAAGGCACTTGCCAGAGGTTGCACAGTGGGTCCCGGGTTCAAACCCAGAAATCTTGACTCATTGTCCAGTGCTCTCAGCATCTCTCAGAGTGATGGGGAGGAGTTTCTCCCCAAATCCTAACCTGGACTCCACGGCCAGCTGTTGGATGAGGGAGAAACGAGGGGCGTGATCTGGGAAGGAAGCGGGTTTGGAAGGCTCTCAGCCGTCCCCTGTGGTAGGTCCTATAATAATACACCGGACAGCATTTCCTGAGCACCTACTGTGTGCAGGGCGCTGCTCTGAAGCCGTCCAGTAATCCACTCATTTAATGTGCAGCCACCCTCACACAAGGAATCACAGCCGTCCTTTTTACAGCAACTGCCAAGTGCAAGGCGCTGAGCAGGGTGGTGGATACACACTCCCCTGACCCTCCCATGGACTCATCGGGTGGACGTTGTCCTCACCCCACTTCTCAGACGAGGAAGTAGAGGCCGGGAAGGCAAACAGCTGTGTCATTGGTGGAAGAAGAGTGCGCTCGGGGTCAATGGGACCCGGGGATTCAAACCTTGGCTTCTCTCCTCAGGCTATATGATCTCACGCAGGTGACTCCACTGCTCAGAGCCTCAGTTTACCCCTCTGACAAATCGGGAGGATTATGGTACTCGGGTCACAGGCCTGGTGGGAGCACAGGAGTATCATTACAGAGCAGTGGTTAGAGTGAGGACTTTGGGCTCAGGCAGGTCTGGGTTCCAGTCTCACTCTGCCACTTGCTGGCTGTGTGACCTTAGGCATGTTGCTTAACCTCTCTGGGCCTCCGCCGCCTCTGTAAAAGGGGCATCACAATAACACTTCCCTCTTGTAACTGGTGGAAGAAATGAATGAGCTGACGCCCCAGAAGCCCTCTGTGCGGGGCCGGGCATTCTGTAGGCACTCAACACAGGTGGCTTCTTCTCATATTTCACCACAGATGACTGTGCTGGGGTGAGGGGAAAGGGCCATGAACAGAGAGACGAGGCGTCCACGTTCTTTGCTGTCCTTCCACACCCACAAGCAATTAGAACAGAGGAAGTCATCTTGGCATTCTTCACACTCGTGCTCTTGGCCTGGCTGTCCCGACGGACCTCATCTGTGGTTCTTGCAGTGGCTTCAACCATCACGGCACCCGCCCAGCCCCCTGGGTCCAAACTCTTATCTCATTGTTCCCACCTTCGTACTTGTTCACACAGGGCCCTCACTCACCCTAACCCACCTGCTTGGTCTGTGTTTCTCCCATCCTTTGCCACTCGGATTCAAAACCACCTCCTCCAGGGAGCCTGCCCTGATCCTCCCTCTGAAAGCGAACTCTCCCTAAATCTCACTTACCCCTTTCTATCATTACACATCAGCTATTTTTGCACGTCACCTCAAATTTTGGCTGCTGCGAGGTGGAAAATTTGCAAGGGAGATTTGGAAAAAGAACTTTATTGCCTGTAAAATACTTAAAGAAACCCGCTAAATCGAAATTAATAAATCTTTCATTAATCCACTCAAACTTCACAATTCACTATTCAACTGCTAACATAGTATTTACGAAAATTTTCATGTCTTTGGAAGATGATCTGCAAACGAGAATGTTCTTGTTGGGCGAACACCCCCTCATGTACACGGGGACGGCCAAGAACCCAGAGTCGGTGGTAGAATAAATGAGCTGCTCTTGCCAAACAATTTCGGAAGTGGAGTTATTAACATTATTAAAGTCCTTCTGTGATTTTTCCAGCCCTGCTCTGGGTCTGGCCTCCCCCTTCACTTCCCAGCACAACCCCACCCCCATTATCACGTCTCCTGGTCCCATCTCTTCTTATCTCCCTCCCGGGCAACAAGAGTCTCCCATCCCCACCTCCACGCCCCCGCTCACACGCCCCCGCCTCCTGGAATGCCTTCTCCTCTTTCTTTGTCCGAATCTGACCCCTCTTCAGAGGCGACGCCAAGCCCCGCCTGCCTCCCGGTGCCCCGCCCCCCGAGAATCCACCCCTCTCCAAAGCAGCTACACTTCTGACTCTGGGGACCGTCCCATCTGCCAGATGAGAGGGCTGCAGTGGAAGAGAGGTGTCAAAGTCACGGCCCCCGGGCCAAATCCGGCCTGTATGTTTATAGATTTGCACCAACGTTTAAAAATCCATCCAGATTTACAGCTTCTCGTGGAAAACTGGAAGTCCTGGCCTTCCCGAAGGGTGATGTTGGGCTGAAACTGAGTAGTGCCCCCCTGTGAAGGGGCCTGCCCCCCTCACCAGCCACGTCGCCAGGCGTGCTGCTTGCCTGGGCCTGGAGGCCCCTGAGTTTGCGTCCTTGTGCTGGCGCAGAGGCCCCGAGGCTTCCTTCAGTCTCAGAGCCGCTGCTTGAGACAACTTAGGTGGGCTGTCCCGATCTGGTGGAAGTGAGGGGCCCTGCCCACTAATCCCTGTCCTCACCTCTCACTCTACCCCCACCCCTTCCATCAAGGTGCATCCTCTGGACACTTCAATTCTTTGAAGCACAGTTCGAAATACAGCATCACCTGGGGCCAGGTTGTGACCATACGGGGTTCCGGGCCCCCCCCCAGGCCTGTTGAAGTGGCATCTGGAAGGGGAAACCTCCCAACGTGGCCCCGAAACCAGCTCCCTTCCCAGTAAAAGGCGGCACCTTCACCCACGCACCCCTGCTGGGACCAAAGCCCGGGAGTCACCTCAACTCGTGTCTCTCTCTCTGTCTCTCTGTCTCTCTCTCTCTGTCTCTCTCTCTCTGTCTCTGTCTCTCTCTGTCTCTGTCTCTCTCTGTCTCTGTCTCTGTCTCTCTCTGTCTCTCTCTCTGTCTCTCTCTCTGTCTCTGTCTCTGTCTCTGTCTCTCTCTGTCTCTCTCTCTGTCTCTCTCTCTGTCTCTGTCTCTCTCTGTCTCTCTCTCTGTCTGTCTCTCTCTCTGTCTCTGTCTCTCTCTCTGTCTCTGTCTCTCTCTGTCTCTCTGTCTCTCTGTCTCTCTCTCTCTGTCTCTGTCTCTCTCTCTCTGTCTCTCTCTGTCTCTCTCTCTCTGTCTCTCTCTGTCTCTCCCTCCCTCCAGGTCCAGTCCCACACGTCCTGCCAACGTCGCCTTCAGAACAGACGCTGTGTCCCGCCTCCACTTGTCCTGTCCTGGAATCCCCAGAGCTGCTCTCCCCCTACGCAGCCAGAGGGATCCTGCTAGACCAGTAGTTCCCAACTGGGGGCGACTGGGCGCCCCAGGGCACGTTTGGCAATGTCTGGAGATATTTCTGGCTGTGGCAAGTGGGTGGGGGAGGAGCGCCACTGGCGTCCGGCGGGCGGAGGCCGGGGACGCTGCTCAGCCTGCGACCACGCTCAGCGCAGCCTCCCACGAGGGAGCATCACCTGGCCCAAGCGTCGATGGCACGAGACGGTGTGCATCTGAACCTAGGTCAGGCCCTGCCCCTCCCGCTCAGAACCCTCCGGGGGCTGCCCCCTCACTTGCAGTAAAACCCAAACTCCTCCTCCTGCGGCCCCCGGGCCCTGGGCCATCTCGTCTCCCCGAGCCTGCGCCGGGCGGGCGCACGCAGCCAGATGGCTCTCCCTGGCCTCCCCCACAGGGCAAGCCCTCTCCCGCCTCAGGGTCTCTGCATCTACTGTTCCCACCATCTGGAACACTCTGCCGCAGACATCTGCAGGGCCGGCCCCTCACCTCCCCCATCCCCGGCCTCCTGGCCCTCCTGTGACGCCCCCTGTCGTGGATGTCTCTACCTGGCACACTCCATCGTCTACTCGTTTGGTTCTTGACCGTCTCCCCCGCTGAAACACAAGAGCCAAAGGCAGGAAGGTTGCCCATCTTGTTCACGCTGTCTCCCCAGCGCTTGGCGCATAATAGACGCTCGACAAATATTTGCTGAGTGAGCGCATGCCTTGGTCCACCGGGCCCCCTGTGCATTCGAATCTTAGAATTGCAGGGGCCTGGTCATCTGAGAGCCAGTCGGTGGGTGACTGCTTTGTCCTGGGGGGAGCAATTCTACATTTCCGGGCTCCACGATCTTAAGCATCCTCTGAGCTTCTGTTCCAGGCTGGAGCGCTGCCCAGCGGGCTCACCCAGGTCCTGACCTGGAGAAAGAAAGACCAGAGGGCAAGAGAGAAGGGGAGGCAGGGGCTGGGCCTGAAGTCTGGGGAGGCTGAGACCATGGGGTGGTGGGTGACGGGCCCCAGCCTGGGTGGTACTGGAGACCCTGGGACCCCGTCACAGAACAAGAGCTGTGCCCGGGGGGTGAGGGGAGGGGACCTCTGGAGACCTTCGGCGGGAGCTCAGAAAATAAAGGTAGACAATCTGGCCTAGGAAAAAGCCACAAAAAGTCAATTTACCGAGAACCAGGGCCAAAACTTGAAAATAAAGGTGGACCTCACAGAAATTTGACTAGGACCCTGTCTTGGGAAGTGGGCAAAAAAAGTAAAAATAAATTGATTTCCTTTTCGACCTAACACAATTATCATACAATTGCACAAATTCTTAGGATGAACAAAGTGAAGCCAGTGTTGGTATATTTAAGCATATTTAAACAAAATTGCGTGACAGCACAGTGCGATGCCCTTGTCGTTGCATTTGGCCAACCTGACATAATCATGGAGAAGGTCATTTCTGCAAAATTATTCAGTCTGCACTGTGGCCACCATCGGACCCTGGTCACTGGCCCCAGAACCGGCCAGCCCACTGCAGCCTCTGGAAAAGGACAAAGCTGGGGCCCCACCCCCCCGAGAACAGATGGTGAGCCCCCTCCCCATCATTTCAAGCTTCTGCTTCTTAAAGCTGGCACAGTGCGCCTGATTGGTGGGCGCTGGTCACAGGCCATACCCAGCTCCCAGGGGTGGCCCTCAGCCCCCGCACCCACCCCATCCCCCTGGCTGGGGTCCTGCCTGCTCCCTCCCTAGGCCCCTCTCCCCAGCCCCTCACTGGCCCTTACAGCCCCTTCCTCACCCCAGGAGTGGCCAGCCTAGCATCTTCGGTTTTTAAAATGACTGACGAATTATTGTGCCCCATTTTAGAAATAAATAACAAACCGGGAAACATATTTGTATGACTTGTAACAATTAAGGGACTAATTGTCCCATTATGAAGGTGGTCCCAAATAAACAAGACAAACACTCCATGAAGGAAATAACACAAAAACAAAAGTCGATTGGGTACCCACTAGGCACCAGGGACTGGGAATGCAAACAGGGCAAGGCTGGTGTCGTCCTCCTGAGCTCATGTCAACGGGAGAAATGACTGAACTGTGTGACCACACGCTGTGGTGACCAGGGCGCCAGGGGGCTGTGGGAGAGCGGAGACACACTCACACTCAAGGAATGAGGAGAACGATGAGGTGAGGAAGAGGGGAGAGTGTTCCAGGCAGAGGGAACTGCTCCGGCAAAGGTGTGGAGGGAAGGAGAAGTCCACCACAACTGGAGTGTGGGCAGGGCCGGATCTTCTAGAACCTTCTAAACCAGAGATGTCCACAGAGTTGGGTTTTGTTTATTGTTTTTAATTTGATCCCTTGGCCAACATTTAAAACTCAGGACTTTTCACATTTGACCTTGGATTTCTGGCTTCTCTTGATAAATGGAAAGATCTGGGCCGTGTGCTGGCTACAAGGCTGCTGTCCCCTGAGAGGGGCCAGTCCACGAGCCAGCCCACCTCACTCATCATGTCACCTCCTGACCCCGAGGTGTCTGAGTTTTTCACTCCCTATTCTAAAGCTTGCCAGGGAGGACGCTGGGAATCGGGCCCAGAGAGCTTAAACAGCTCTCCCGGGGTCACACAGCACCCAGGCCTGCTCGGGACAGCCAGCACCTCCTCCTGGAAGCCCCAAGGGCCCCACTCAGTCGTCCAGGAGCCGCTGCCCCGGCCCGAGCCCCAGAGGACCGTGAGGCCGGGCAGTGGGTGCCAGCAGCGGCGGGGGAAGGCCCCGTCCTGTTTAGGTTTTGTGGTCTCGTGAGTAACTGAGTGGAAAAAAACAAGCTTGAAAAGATAACAATTACAACGAAATTAAATCAAATCAGGCCCGTGACTCATTTATGGAGCCGTAAAAACAGAAAACAAAAACAAGCTGGTTCTGGAGAAGGGAGGCCAGGACGAGGAGGGGAGAGGTCGGCGGAGGGAGAGAAAGCAGCAGCCCCCAACCCCTGGGGCTGTCGGTCACCCCCACAACGAGGCCACGAGCCTGGCCCGAGCGGCCAGGGCTCAGGGGGCTTGGAGCAGGGGACCCGGGGCCCCAGTGGAGGGGACGGAGCCCCTAGATTCCATGCGTCTTGTCCTCCCAACGCCCCCGTGAGCTGGGCACCGTCGGTGTGCCATTCTACAGGCAAGGACACTGAGGCTCAGAGGGACCCAGTGACAAACCTCAGCTGACACAGTCAGGAGGTGGGAGGACGAGGGTCAAACCCGGTCGTGACGCCTGTGTGAGGTTCAGTCCTGCCATCCCGAAAACGGGCACCTGAGCCCCAGCCCTGTTCCCGGAGTAACAGAGGAGCCAGCGTCCTGGAGGCAGCCTGGCCGTCTCAGGAGCCCCAAAGCGAGACACCCGGCGCGGCCGCCCCCGTAGCCCCACTGTCCCCATCTGCGCGATAACGGGGTCACGTCAGGCAAGGAAGGAAGGCTGGGAGCCCGTGGGTCTGACCCAGGGGAGCTTCAAAGCCTGGCTCTGCCTGTTTCCCGGAAGCCTCTGCCCCCGGGGGCGGAAGAGGAGCCGGAGGCAGGGCCTGAGGGCGCCCGCCCGCAGCCTGTGCTTCCCCAGAGGTCGCCCCGACCGGGGGACGAGGCTGCGCGGACAGCAGGCAGCCCGGCTGGGAGCACCAGGACGGTGAGGACAGGATTCGAGGGGGCCGGGAGTGGAGGGGTGCTGGCAGGCAGCTGCCAAAAATAACACCATTCACCACACGGGTATCGAGCGCTTACTGTGGGCCGGGCATGCTGCTGAGCACTTCATTCATTCACTCACTCATTCATTCATCCTGCAAGTCTTTACTGAGGACCTTCTTGTGCCAGGTGCCATGCTGGGGGCTGGGAACAGAACAATGATCAAGAGAGACAAAAATGGAGCTGCCATCCTGGAGGCGGTAGACAGACAAATAAGCAAAAACCAGATGCGTCAGGAAGTGGTAAGAGCTATGGGGACACATTAAGCGAGGAAGGGAGTGTCAGGGTCAGTGAAGGCCTCACTGAGCTGTGACACTTGACTGAGACCTGAAGGCAGGGTGACAGCAAGCCATCTTTGGGAAAGGTGCCCCGGGCAGAGGGAACAGCAAGTGCAAAGGCCCTGAGGTAGGAACGTGCCTGGCACATTTGAGGAACAGCAAGAGGGCCAGTGCACCTGGAGCAGAGTAAACCCTCCCAACAGCGAGAGGGGCGGGTACCGCTATTGCCTCCTCTTCCAGAAGAGGAAATTGAGGCCCGGGGGGAAGTGACTTGCCCAGAATCACACAGTCAGGCTGTGCAGGGAGGGGGGAGGGTATGCGACAGGGCTGCATGGCCCGGCAGGGACTCCCAGAGAGCATGTGTCACCTGCCTCGGTCACAGCCGTGGATGTCGTGGTTGTGCAACCCGGGGCCACGCAGGAGCCTCAGGCCCGCCCTCACCCCGCCTCCCAGGCCCCCTGGGGTCCAGGGTCACTGGGATCCAGGAATCCAGGGAACTCGTTCAAGCCAAGCTGTGAGTGACTGCTAGCCGTCCCTGGCTTGTCCCCATCCTGGGTTGACCTTTACCCAGGTCACAGAAGCAGTTTGGCCGCCTCAGTTTCCCCATTTGTCAAATAATGGGTCTCCTTAGGGGGTCTCCAACAGCAGTTGAGGATTCTTGGATCAGAGACAGGCACAGCCTCCCAAGGTCACACAGCCAGGGAGTGACAGAGCTGGGTGGCCCGGCCTGCAGGCCCAGAGCACCTCCTCCTCCTGCTTCGTCGAGGCTTTCTTCTGCAGCTCAGCCGCCTAGGTCCCCCCCCCACCCCGCTGTCTCCCCCACCCCACCCCGACACCCACTCACTGGTGACACTCCCACGCCTTTGCACACGCCGTCCCCTGCGTGGGGGACCTCTCCCCTGTGCCATCTCCTCCGCCCGTAAAAAAAGGAAAGACACAGAGAGAGACAGTATAGAGGAGGCGGAGAATATTTAAGCTGGTGAAGGAGCGGGGCTCAGAGAAGCCTGCTCTGAGGGGTGACACTGAGCTGAGACCTGAAGGGGGTGAGGGAGGGAGTCACGTGAATACATGGTGAATGAGGGTTCCAGGCAGAGGGAACAACTCGTGCAAAGGCCCTGAGGTAGAGAGAGCCAAGGCTTATTAGAGGAACAGCAAAGAGGCCATCAGGCTGGAAGGGAGTAAGCGAGGGAGAATGTGAGAGGAGTCAGGGTCATCAAGAGGTGGAGGGTTTGCTGGGTGGGGGGTCACACAGGGCCCTGTGGGCCAAGGGGAGGACTTTGGCTTTTACTCTGAGTCAGGTGGGAGCCCTGGGAGGGCTCTGAGCAGGGCAGGGACAGGATCTGACTTCGGCTCTAAGGGGATCCCTGCAGCTGTGCATGGAGAACAGGCTGCAGGGAGTGAGGTCCCCAGGTGGGTGACGCTGGTGGCGTGGACCAGGGCGGGGGCAGTGGAGGTGAGGAGACACAGGACGAACTTCAAAGGTGGAGCCGACAGGATGCGGTGAGCAACCAGATGTGGGGGTGAGTGGGAACAAGGGGTCGGGGACGACTCCCGTGTTTGGGGGAGCACCTGGGGGATGCAGGGGCCTTTAGCTGAGACGGGCAGTTTCGGGGGGAAGATCAGGAGCTGGCTCGTGGCTTGAGGCTGAGTTTGTGACTCCTGTTAGTCACCCCGTGACAACCAGGAGGGGGTCGGAGCCTGGAGTCTGGAGTCGGGGAGGGGCCCAGGCTGGAGAGATGCATCTGGAAGCCACCAGTATTTAGATGAGGACAAGATCTGTGTCTGTGACCCCTTTGCCCCCCTGTTCCCTCACCCTGGCACCAGGCCTGGCCTTGGGGGGCCTCAGGGAGTGAGGGGCCCCTCGACTGAATCCGCGAGCACGTGTACTGAGCACGTGTATGGAGCGCGCGCCACGCACGGGCCACGCCGAGCGCTTCCTCTCGTTGCCCAGTTCATCCTCACAGCACCCTGGAGGGCAGGTCCCAACAGAGCCCCATTCACAGAGCCAGTGAAGGAATTTGCCCAAGGTGCCAGCCAGCACTGGGGGAGCGAATCAGTGAATTAATTCGGGAAGGCTGTTCTAGTGGAGGTAGAGAAGGCAATGGGCGCGGCCGTCAGGAGACAGTCACCTCCATCCGCACAGCCCCGATCACAACGCCGCGCTCTGGGGCCGGGGGCGAGCCCCAGTTCCTGAGTCACCAACGTCACCTCCTCCAGGCAGCGGGAAAGATTGCCTCTGGGTGATTGTGGGGCCACTGCAAAGAGCTAAGGGCAAACCTGGAGCTCCCCAAGGGCAGCAGGAGGGAGGCTGAAAAGAGCTCGGGAGGGACGGGGTTGGTGCAGTCAGGGACCAGGCTGAGGCCTCAGGCCAGGGGACAAAGACTGAGATTTTGGGGCAGGCCTGGGGGACAGCGAGATCCCCTCCCACCATAGAGAGCTCTAGAAAGCCGCTCCTTCGCCCAAAGTGCTCTCCCACTGATGCCTCACACTCCTCCATTCACCTCGGCCATGACGCCTAGCTGGCCGATGGCCGCGATTTGCAGAATGTTCCCCGGCCATAACCTGGATGGAGCCTGAAAGAAAGCTGAGGCTCACAGCAGGGCCGTGACATTGATTAAGCACCTACTGTGTGTCAGACCTCTCACCCAGGGTCACCAGCACGAGAGGGGCTGAGGCAAGATTCAAACGCAGATCTACCTACCTGCCAACAGGATTCTTTCCGCTGTGGGGTTCAGTGCCCACGCGGCACCCACGAAGGAGGGGAACAGGAGTTGGGAGGGTCTCTAAGGGGCAGGGGAGGAAGAATAAGACCCAGATACTGTTTATCAAGGCCCAACCCCGAGACAGGCCCCGGGTGAAGAGTTTCTAATCCGTGAAATCAGAGTTCATGTCCCCCCTTCCTCCCAGAGCTGTGATGGCTTAATCCAGGGACTGGCAAACTTCTTCTGTAAAGAGCCAGGTAGTAAATATTTTCACGTTTAGGGGTCTTACGGTCTCTCTCACAGCTACTCCACACGGCAGTTGAGGGTGAAGGCACTTATAGACGATAAGTTAAGAATGGACATGTTATGTGCCAATAAAACTTTATTTGTAAAAACAAGCTGTAGGCCAGATTTGGCCTGATGGCCATGGTGTGCCAACCCCTGGGTCAATGAATGCAAAACATAGTAGGTGCTCAATAACTGATGAATGAGTGAAACGATCCTGAGTCTCACTTTCGCCACCTGCTAAAAAGAAATCATTACGATCAGCTATTTGTCAAATGCTTCTCTTGTTACTCGGCCCCGGGAAGCCAAGCATGGCCCTCACACCCTCCTCCTGATAGAGCCCTACGAGATGGGGCTGTCGATGGTCCCACTTCACGGGAACGGAGGCTGAGTGCCCAGGCCGTGGAGCTGGGATATGACAAAGCTAGGGCGTGAACCTGGGTCTTCTGAAACCAGGCCTGGGGCGCTTGAAAATGCCCGGGGTCCCAAAGTTGTCCCTGAAGTGTGGAGACTGAGACGGGAACCCTGGCACCCATGCTGGTCCCAGTGCGGGGTCTGACCCCAGACCCTCAGCTCAATCCCGGATGTCAACGTTCCCCTGCTGGGCCCCAGCTCCAGCCCCCCAGCCGGGGGTCTGCTGCCCGCACCGCTCCTGGGCGGTGGATCAAATACACAAGGGGCAGAGAGAGTCAGGACAAAGAGAGGGACAGAGGGATCCAGGGAGACAAAAAGAGATGGAAACAGAGAGACACAGAGAGTGATGGGACCTGAGAGGGGCTGACTCGTCTCCATTCCTCCGTCCTCCCTGGGACCTCCTCACCCGCCCCTCCAGCCTTGGGAGAGAACGACCCATCCCCCACGCAGCCCGGGGCTGGAACCCTGGCTCAGGCGCTGACTGCTGTGTGACGTTAGATAGCTGACGCCCCCTCTCTGAGCCTCATTCTCCCCATCTGTGAGATGAGGATGATGCTAACTCAGACAGCCTCCCTGGCTGTTTGATGAGACGGATTGGGGGTCTGGTACCCACAAGCACCCTAGGACCCTAGGTGGCCCCTCTCTGGGCTGGGGAAAGGGAGTGAGGGCACACTTTCTGAGCTCAGAGCCTGTGTTCCCTGAGGGGTCACTATTCATTTATTCATTCTGTCAATAAACATTTATTGAGCACCTACTGTGTGCCAGGCGCAGGGGACGTAGCAGTGAGGAAGTGAACACGAGTCCCGCCCTGGTGGAGCTGGCGTTCTAGAGGGGCAGACACGCACCCAACACGCACATGAACCAAGTGCAGCAGGTGGGGAGAAGGGCTGTGGGGACAAAAATTGGGCACGGGGGTGGGGGAGGAAGAAATGCCCCGGGGGGCTCACTATCGACTACTTCCTGGTGCAGGGCACTTACATCAGTTTTGCCACCCAGCTGCTCAGCAATCCCAGGAGACAGGTCCTCTATTGCCCCTGTTTCCCAGGTGGGGAAATAGGCTCAGAGAGGTGAAGCGACTTGCCCAAGGTCACACAGCTGTAAAGGGGCAGAGCCAAAATTCAAACGGGCCCCACCGTCCTGGGGACAAACTGAGGGAATAACCGAGGTGGGATGAGTCGCTGCCATACCTGCAGGACACCAGGGCGGGGGCTCGAGTGGGGGCGGCCAGGCAGAGAACAAGACTCGCGCCAGAGGCCTCAGCAGCCAGCAGGTTAAGGCCCCGGGAATCTGGGTCCTCGGGATCCCTGGCGGGGCCCCAGCTCCGGCCACCACAAGGCCCCAGATAGGGTGACAGCCACACCCAGGCTCAGCCTCTGGCCCACACCGCCTGCTGGGAACGCACAGTCCTCGGGACTAGGAGGCTCAAAATAGAAAGCTCGGAACCTGGGTCGGAGCCTGGAATGCCCGGGCGGCAGGCTGGGACGCCGGACCGCCCGAGTCCCGCCTAGCCCTGGGGTGGCGGGGCCGCGGAAGCTTCAGGACCCAGCCGAGGGCCTCGGTCCCGTGTGTCTCTCCTGAAGCAGTTTCCGAGACGCCGGCTCCGGGGTCTGCTGAACCCGGGCTCCTCGCCCGGCTCAGTGTCGGACCAGCTGTGCGGCCTTGGGCTGGTCGCCTACCCCAGGGACCTCAGTGTCCTTACCTGCAACAACTCAGAGAGCTGTTCATTCGGTCGTTTAACAAGTGTTTGCTGAGCACTTGTTAGGTTCCGGCCCCCGTGCTGGGCTCTGGGGACGCAACAGAGGCAAAGCCCTGCCTGTGGATGAGCAAACCCACAGCGCATCAGATGAGCACCCAGGGGAACACGAAGCAGGGAGGGGTTGTGGGATAGTGTTGGGGTGGAGGTGGGGTCAGAGAAGGCTTCCTATGCAGATGACACTTGAGCAGAGCCCCCAAGGAAGGGAGGGAGGGGGCCCTGTGGGCTCTTGGGGAAGAGTGTTCCAGACAGAGGGAACAGCCAGTACAAAGGCCCTGAGGCAGCATGAGCCTGGGCTGTTTCAGAGACACAGAGGAGGCCAGTATGGCGGAGGGGTGAGTGAGGAAGGGCAGGGAGAGGAGGTCAGATGAGGCAGGGCCTTGAGAGCCAAGGGAAGAACCGGAGGGTTGATTCTCCCAGCGCTGGGGGTCCAACTCAGCAGAGGAGTGACCGGGCTGATGCCCAGTTTTAAAGGACTCTCTGGCTGAGTCTGGAGGGGGACTTTCCGGAGGGCCGGGGGGAGGCCTCTGCCAGTGTGGATGGTGACAGCGGCAGTGGAGGCAGAAGGAAGGACTTGGAGGCCCCTCTGGGCCCCTGGGGCCCCAGCAGGAAGTCGGTGGTCAGGCGGCCGGCCGGGAGGCTGACTGGTGTGTCCAGCCTGAAGCCTGCGACCCCCGCCCCCACCCCTGCAGGCTGCGGCTGCCCCGGGCTGGGAAACGTGCCTGGAATGTCAGCTACGAGGCTGGCCGGACGGTGCCCGTGGGACCCGCCGGGGGCCTGGCGAGCACCCGGCCACAGCCCTGCCCACGCATGGAATCTCTCGGCCCACTGACCAGGGCAAGTGGTAATTAGAGGCCCCGGAGCAGAGGGAGAGGGGGCCGCAAGCCAGAGCCCCCACAGCCGCCCCCACCCCCGTTAACTGAGCAGCTATTGTGTGCCGAGCCCCCACCACACACGTCCCACCCCAGCCCCGTGCCGCTGGGACCGCCGGGTGACCCATCCTGCTGATGAGGAGGCTGACTTCCTGCAGTCCCACAGCACAGGCCGAGACACGCAGGAGCCAGCATTCGCACCCAGGACCCCAAACTTGGCACGCCTGCTTTGTGGCTACACTGGCAACAAACTGCTCCAAAGACCAGGCTGAGTCAGGAGAAAGAGCACTGGACTGCGAGTCCCCTGGGGCTTTCTCTGGCCCTCTGCCCCCTCATGTGTCAAAGAAGTATTCATTCATTCACTCATTCATTCATTCACTCACAGTGTTTACTGGGCACCTGATCCATGCAGGCCCTGTGCTGGGGGCTGGTGAACAGCAATGAACAATACAGACCAAACTCCCCACCTGAGTGATGGTGATGTTCCAGAGGAAGAAGACAGGCAAAAAACAGGACAGACAAGCAGGGTGCTTTTCTAGGATAAGCAATAAGTCCCAAGAGGTGAGAGAAATGAGGGGCTAGCTGGGCAGGGCTTCTCTCGGGGATGACTTTGGAGCTGAGGCCTGACTGCAAAGAAGGAGCCACATGAGGAGCTGGGGGAAGAGTGTTCTCCATTCCAGAGGGAAGAGCAAGTGCAAAGGCCCTGAGGCAGCAGCATAATTGGCGTGTTTGTGGCACAGGGAGGAGGCCAGTGGCTGCAGCTGAGAAGAAAAGGGGAGAGAGTGGGTGGGCTGGGGTAGGGGGAGGGAGTGCAGTTAGAGAGGGGTGGGGGGTGGGGAGGGCGATCCCCCAGAGCCTTGTGTGCTGCTTCTGCTCCTAGAAGCCATGGAGAGTTCTAAGCAGAGGAGGGACGGGATCTGTCTTGGGCTCTAAGGGAATCGCTCAGGCTTAGGAGGGTAAGAGTGGAGGCAGAGAGACCAACGAGGAGGCGACTGAAAGGTCCCAGCGGGAGAAGGCAGTGCTGGGCCAGGGTGGGTCAGTGGAGGGGGACCTTGGACATTGGACGAGCTCGCTGGTGGACTGGCCATGGGGCGGAAGAGGGAAACCCGGGTGTGCAGCCTGGGCAGCCAGGCCACTGGGGCTGCCATCACTGCCGTGGGGAAGACCCAGGTTTGTGGTGGGGGCGGGGGGCTCCTCTAGGCATGAGGCCCCACCCAGGCCCCACTGTTCTTCCTCAAGCACAGGACAGTGAAGGGATCCAGTGCACAGGGGCCCCAGAACCTGTGCCCCGGTGAGCGCCCTGCACACACGGCTCCCGTGACCAGCCCCACCTCACCCCACAGTGAGCAAACGCACGGCTCTGTGCTCTGCCCTGAGAATCCCAGCGGGCTCCCGGATCCCCGGGGCAGGGGTGGGTGGGGGGTGGGGGATGCCATAAAGCTGTGTGTCCTTCCCACCCCCGCCTCCCCCGCCAGCCTGGACTCAGGGCGTCCTTCCTCCACACCTCCCTCCAGGCGGTGCCCTCCTGCCTGCCCCCACGCCCAGCTCCTGCTCGTCCGCCCCGGCAGCCTTCAGAGACGGCGCCCGGCACCGCCCGTGAGCCCTGGCCGGCGCTCCGCTCTGGTCCCCTCACCCCACTCCCCCGTCCCTCTCGTCATCGCTTGCTTCTCCGGCTCTACGTTCCCATTTCACGGATGGAGGCACTGAGGTTCTAAGAGGGGGCAGGTCCCCAAGGTCACGGGCAAGTTCAGTACCAGGATTCAGACTCAGGTCTGCCGGGTTCCAGAGCTGCTGACCTCCGAGCGGGACGGTTGCCGTCTCAGGGGGCGCAGCAGCCCCAGACAAGGATGCGGGTGCCAGCAGTTTGTCCGGGAGGCGACCAGGGACTGAGGAGGTGAGAGGGGCGGGGAGCAGGTGGCCTCCGTGGGCTCAGCCCCCAGGCCCTCTGGGAGAAGCAGCAGGACACAGCTTTGCACGGCCGCTGCCCAGCGAGGAAGCCAGGGTGTCCACCCTCCCGCTCCCCTCCGCTGGCCAGGGTCTCGCTTCCGCCCCACACTCCTGCGGCCACAGATGCCCTGGACAGGGAGATTCAGGACCTCGGCCACAGGCGTGCCCTCCCGGGGGCACCCACCGTACCTGGTACCGCGGCCACCCCGGACACGTCTTCCATTCCTCTCCCTGCCTCACACGCCTCCCTGGCTCTGCCCCAGACCTTCTGACCCAGAAACACAAGCCTGAGAAACCAGCGCTGGTCCAGGTGGGAAAACTGAGGCCCAGAGGGGCCCCCCACAAGCCCTGGGCTGCCCAGCCGGAGAGCGCCCAAATGCACCCCCTTTCTGGGCCCCCCAACTTCCAGAACAGTGCCGGCCCGGGGCACAGGCGACGACCCTCAGTGGGATGTGGCTGAGCTGCATGACCTTTGGCAAGTTCCCCCACCTCTGAGCCTCAGTTTCCTCATCTGAAGAAAGGGATGATAAAAAACACTACCTCACGAGGTTTGGGTGGGGATTCAATGCGACCCTAGACAGTAAGGGCTCAGAACAGCCCATGGCAGAGAGGAGGGGCTCATACAAATACTGTGTTTAAATGAGATAGTGCTGGCACAGAGAAGCCACTCAGTGAACGGGAGCCAGTATTATTACAGTTGTCGTCGTTGTTTAAGACGCTCTCCATAATGGTCCGAGCCCAGGCCGGCACTGTTGGGACGAGATGTTGGCTGGGCGGCCTCCCCAGTTTCCTGGGTGCCCCGGCCTCTTGCTCAAGACTGCCTGAACTTTGGGGAAACAGAGTGGGGGGGAGGAAAGGGCAGGGGCCCAGGCCGGGCCTGCTGGCGGTAACTGCGGGCGGTGACCCCGCCTGACGGGCCCCACTCACCCGTCCACCCACCCGCCAGAGCCGCCTGCCCGGTCCACGCAGAGGACACCTTGTCTTGCACAAGACAGGAAGGGGGAGGCCCGGGGTGGTGGCGGGTGACGCCAGGACCCCATGTCCACTCGGCTGCAGACAGGCTGGGCAAGGGAGGCCCCAGCCAGGCTTCCTGTGTGCAGAGCACACTGGGCAGAAAGGAGAAGTGGGGTCCTGGGTCACAGGGAGATCCGGGCAGCACCTTCCCCTCCCGGCCCCACTTCCGCCTGCCTCCCTAATCCAGGGGCCCCGAGTTCAAATCCCAGCTCTGCCATCTCCCAGTTGCGTGACTTGGGACAACGCACCTCAGGGCCTCTGTCTCCAGGCGCTGCTGGGGGGCAGGGACGCGTCCCCTCCAGGCCTCCCAGCCCCTTGGGGGCATTGTGGTTATCATCCCCACTCACAGATGCGGAAAGCCAGGCCATGGATGTTCTCAAACAGCATCTGTTACACTTGAAGATTTAGAAGCATGATGGGAGAGGGCAGCGCTGGAGACACAAAGACGAGGCCAACGTGACCCCATCCTTCCTGCCGGGCCCACAGCAGGTATTACTAATCAATTACGATTCTCCCTCCTGGGAGCCCACATGCAGCCTCAGAACCCTGCTCAACACAGCTCTCCACCCACAGCCAATCGCGCACTGAGGCCTGAGTCAGTAAGGAGAGTAAATTGGCCGGCTTCACCCCAGCAACAAAACTTTCCCAAGAAAGAGGCTGCACTCTGGCAAGCTACCTTCGGCCACTTCTCTATAATCAGGGACCCTGGGACAAATCCACCCCTTCTGCCCCGACTCTCAGGGCCCCTCCCCTGCAGACAAACCTGATCTGAAGACGGTGTCTCCAGAATAAGCATCTGCCCAGCACGGTTGCAAAGTGGCTTATGGACGGCCTGCAGGGCTGGAGCAGTGTGTTGGGGGACCACAGGCAAATCCTGGGCTCAGGGGGACAGTAAGAGAGTGCATGGCCTGGGCCTGCCCTTGGAGAGGAGGGGCTGGGGTCTAAGGCAGGGCTGGGAGGGGCCAGGGGAGGAAATGCAGGATCGCCAGCATGCAGTGGGGTCCAGCAGCAGTGCCAGGGAAAGTCCAGTGACCCAGAGGCCGGGGCGGATTGTGCAAAAGGAAAAATGAAACTGAATGCAGAGCCCTGGGCCCCCACCAGCCCCGGCCGTCCATCTCCGCGTTCACTGCCATTGCCCTGGTCCAGGCTACTGTACTCGCTTGCCTGGATTCTGCAGTCATATCCATCTGGTCCCCCGGCCTCACCCTTGGCCCCTGCACACCCCGTCCACGTGGCAGCTGGAGGGATCAAAAACACAATCCCGACCAAGTCACTGCTCTGTCTCAACCCTCTGGGACTGCCCATCACATTTAGAATAAAATCCAGGTGCCCGACCCTGGCCTCCGAGCCCTGGACGTCTGGCCACTGCTGCCTCCAATGCCCCCTCCTACGTCTCTCCCCACCACTCACGCCTCCCCAGGGACACAAGCTTCTCACTGCTCTTTAAGTAAGACAACCTGATTCCCACCTCTGAGCCTTTGCCCTCACTGTTCCCTCCACCTATAACACTGTTCCCCATTTTTTCCCTTGGTAGCTGCATCTCATTAGTCAGGTCTGAATACACGCCATATCCTCCCAAGCCCTCCGCCCCCCAGGCCACCCCAGATGCCGCCCCTGGTTGTGTCCCCCCGACCACACCCTCTGGTTGTGTCTTTGTAGCACGTACCCATGTCTGGAATAGCTGCTTCTTTGTTCACTTGTTCGTTCACCTCCCTCACCAGAAGGCCAGCTCCACAAGGGTCAGCCCCGTGCCCACCCTGGTCACTGTTTTGTCCCCAGCACCTGGCACACAGTAGGTGCTCAATAGATATTTGTTGAAAGAGATTGAAAGGAAACAGTGTAAATCACCCAGGGGGCTCTCGCTGGGGTCTTCCGAGCCCCCATTCGCCATCCCTCCCTGGGAACAACAGGTTGGTCCCCCCCATATGCCAACTCCCCACCGGTGCACAGTGCCAGGGAGAATTCTGGTTTCAGTGGGGAAGATGATCAATTAGCAATGTCTGCCACTGGCCAGGCAGGGTGGGGCATCCACAGGGGTGTGCGGCTGTTTGTTCATTGCTGTCTCCACAACACCCAGGACCATGCCTGGAACACAGTGGGTACTCAATTAATATTGTGGAATGTCAGATACGTGGTTTCTTTATCTAATTGGCTACTCCCTTCAGGAAGAAAAACTCCTTTAGCTCATTCAACCAATAACCGTTGGCCAACCATTCAGTGCAGCCTCACTGTGTGCTGATGCTGAGAATAGTCTGGGGAGAGTTCTGATCCTCTGTTTACAGAGGAGGAAGCTGGGGAGATGGGACTTGACCGAGGTCACCCAGCTGGGTTCAGCTGACCCCAGAGTTCACCCAGAACCCAGGCTTGCAGCCTGGGGTGGGGAGAGCAAGCCCTCTCCCAGGCTTCCGCCCTGCCCCAGGGCATCCCTCGCCCCCTCCCTAGGGTACGGGCTGAGGACAGCAGCCTCTGCTTCCCTTTTGGGGCATGTCACAGGGCTGTGGTTAAACGGAAGTGGGGCCCCTGCCCATCCCGGGCCTCCGAGGGCCCCACCCTCCCCATTCCCAGCCCAGACTCTTCCCAGCTGGCCATGGGGCGTTGGTTCCCCGTTCCTCTTTTCTCTGGGCAGGAGGAAGCAGGTGGGGCCATGGGAAGATCCAGAGACTCAGTTTCCTCATCTGACAAGTGGGCTCAACCCCTGGCACCTTCAAGAGCTGGTCTTCGGGAGTGGTGGAGATTCACCGAAAGCATTCAGGAAAGACGCCGAGCCAGGGCGTGACAGGTAGTCAGGCAGGAAAGCAGAGGCTGGCAGAGGTGCCTTGTGACCCCATCTCCCTGCTCAGACCTTCCCAAGGATCCCCATTGCCTTCAGCCTAAGACCACGCTGCTCTCCCCATGGAACCTCTCCAGCCCAGCCCACGGTCCTCCTCGCTCCCCACTCACTCGTCACCTGGCAGCTCCAGCCACGTGGTCTTTTCAAGTCACCTAGTCACTCTGCTCCATCCCACCACAGGGCCTTTGCATATGCCGTGCCCTCTTGCTGGAACATTTGTTCCTCCCTCGCTCATCTACTAGGGTCTCTGCTCACCCTTCAGGTCTCAGCTCTGCTTCTTCCAAGAAGCCTTCCTGACCCCCCCCCCCTTAGAGGGGGTCCTTCCTGGAACCCTTCCTGACCCCCCCACAATAGGCCCTCAAATCACCTTGTACTTGTGAGTCACCAACTGACATTTCTGAGGGTGATTTGGTTAGTGTCTGTCTCCCACACTAGGCTGTGGGCTCCTTGTAGGCAGGCATCACTGTCTCCCCAGCGCTGGCACAGAGTAGGTGCTTTATCAGTATTTGTTGAATGAATGAATGATAAATGCAGAGTGAATCGAGCAGCAGGCAGGTCCCCAGAGTGCTCCCTCCCCCACCTCTCAGAGCCTTACTTTCCTGGATGGAAACCAAACGGATGGCCCTCGATCGCGGGCTTTCAGACTGGGTTCCCCTGAGCCTGGGACTCTAAGATGGGCCTTGGGGTCACCCTGGAGGAGAGGCCAGGAGGCCCCCAACCCCGACGTCGACCAGAACAGCCCCCCCTTATCTATGTCATATTCAAGGCAGTCACATCATAGGCACTTTGACGGGACTTCAACTACGCATGCTCAGCAGAAAATAAAAAGACGGTCTTGGAGGAAAGGAGCCAGCCGCCTGGTGGGTGCGTCCGGGGAGCAGGAGACGTGGGTCAGCGGTTCTCCCGCAGTCGGGGCCGCGCAGACTCAGCCCTGTTCCCAGACCGCAGTCCTGAGCACGAGCTGGGCCTCCCTCTGGGTGGGACCCGATGGGGGGGTGGGGGGGATTGGCGGCTGAATTTATGGGGACCGCGCATCCGCCTTGGTGGGGAGGTCTGTGTCCTTCCTGTGGAATCCCCAAGGGGAACTTGGCCGTGGTCTATTTCCACCTCCCCGGCCAGCTTCAGAGCTGGCCCCGGGATGATGCGGCCACCGCGCTGGGATCTGCCGTGAACAATGGGTCCTGCAGCTCGGAAAAAAGAAAGAAATGAAAACCATCGGACAAGACGTTCCCAAAGGGAGCGCTGGGGGGTGCTGAAAATTCCTAAATTCCGTTCCTGCTGAGTGTCACCTCCCAGACTCCTGAAGAGTCTGTGATGCTGTGATGAAGCTCAGGGCTCCATTGCCCTCTCCTCTGGGCTCCATTTCCCTCTCCTCTGGGGAAGGTGGGGGGACCCTCCTCCAACCCGAGTTCTGGGCAGCACCCCTGGGATGGAGGGCCCCGTAACCAGGGGTTACCTCGGCACCCAGGCTGTGTCCCCATGGCTGCCTCCCTGGGAGCAGCTGCCAAGACTGTCGCCAAAACAGTGTTTTGTGCAGCTACTGTGTGCCAGGCCCCGTGCTGGATGAGACACAGGTCCCTTTGCTGGGGCTCCCCTCCAGGGTGGGGTCATGGGGGCACGAGACACTGAACAAATGAACGAACAAATACAGTGCTCAGCAGATAAATACATCAGGGTCCGGGACAGAGAATGATGGGGGACTACTGGACGGGGTGCTCTGGGAGTCCTCTCTGGGGAACACAGGCCTCGTGAAGAGAGGGAGCAGGTCACAGAAAGATCCAGAAGAACAGTGTTCTAGGCAGAGGAAGGACAAGGGCAAAGGCAGGGAAAGGGGTGGGAAAGCATGGTGTGTTGTTTAAAGTCAGTGTGGCCAAGGAGGGGAGAAGAAGGGAGACGGGGGGAGGTGGGGTGCACGGGGCCACTCCTGCAGGGTCGCGTGGGGTAGGAGGGAGTGGGAGCCTGGGGGGCTTTGAGCAGGGCAGTGGCCTGAACTGCCTGAGGTCCTAACAGGATCCCTCCTGCTCGAGGGCAGAGGTAGGGATGCGGTTGAGGAGGAGACACCAGGCAATGGCAGAGGAGTGAGTGATGGTGGGGTCTGGATACAGTCGGAAGGTAGAGCCAACGGGATTTGCTGACGCATCAGATGCGGGGTTAGAGAGGGGAGTTGAGAGTAACTCCAGGGTCTGAGGCCTGACGGCTGGGTGGCTGGCAGTGCCATTTTCTGAGCAGAGAAGACACCGGGGGATAAGTGACCCCCACGTCTCTGATTCGGGCAGCTGAGCAAGAAGGGGACCTGGAAGGAGGAAGAGGCTGGGCTCAGGAAGTCCCCGTGGCCTGTGGCCTGTGGGACACCACGGGACACACTGACAGGGACTGGGGAGCCCTCGTAAAGGCACAGGGGACCCATGCAGCTGAGCTCGCCGGGCACGAGGGCAGGTGAAGGCAGAGAAGGCTTGACCCCACCTCCAGGGCATCTGAGAGGCCAGAGGAGGAGCGGGCCGGGAGGAAGGAGGAGAACCAGAGAGATGGCATCTGGAGGTTCGGGAAGATGGTGCTCAAGGAGAGTGGCGGCCCAGGGGGCCCAACGTGCCCAGAGGATGAGCCAGAGGAAACCCAGCAAACCCAGGCCCACCCGTGCAGCCCGGAGGTGGGATACTGGTGGCCGGCCTGGCCGTGCCCCCATCACCTTCAGAGCCATATTTCTTTGGGGCAGCCAGAGAGGCTGAGTCCTGATTGGTCCAAGTCAGCCATGAGAATTCCTCTCTGGAATTCCTCCGTTGTCACACGGGACACCAGGGGAAGTCTACCGGAATGTGTAGGAAACATTTTCCTGCCTGATAAAAGAGTGAGATCTGGATGAGAAAGGTCCCTTGTCTGACCACCCCATGCCCTTCCTGGTTAGGATGTGGTTATGTGGGACATAATGTCTGGTGCCACCACAGCCACTGGGGCCCATGAGGAAAAGAAATGTGAAGAGAAGCCAACCTAGAACCCAGCTAACCAATCCTGGAACAGCCACACATCTGGGCTTCTTGCTCTAAGATTTGATTAAATGTCTTTGCTGTTCCAGACGTGGAAGATGGCCTCATTGGGACAAGAAGAAAATGAGAATGAACCCTGGGTCAGGGGAGAAAATAGAGAGGGGGAGGGGTAGGAAGGCTGAGAAGGGGTCTTTTAGAGAGGATTTCATTGGGGGCAGCAAGCTCCTGGGAGAAAAATGTATCACTTTGCAGACATCTAACCCCTCATCTAGAAGTCTAGGATGCCGTGGAGAGACACACCCACGCTACAGAGGAGGACACTGAGGCCCAGGGACACGAGCAGCTGCCCAAGGCCACACAGCAAAGAGAAACTGGCTCATTCACGATCACCTGCCACACGTGTCCCCGGACCTCTCTGAGCCTCGACTTCCCCATCTGCCCGTAGAGATAAGAACAGCAGGTGCCGTCCTGAGGGGTCATGAGTCCCAAGGCTCTGTGAGCGCTCAGAAAAGTGGCGGAGAGGCAGTGAGCAGTCAATGCAGGCACAGGGCCCCCAGCGTGAGTTACTGTTTCTGCAAACAGTAGGTGTTCCAGGAAGGGTGCTCTCATTCATTGAGCACCTACTGTATACCAGGCACATTTCCAATCCTGGGCATCCACTAACCTGTTTACCCCCACGACAGCCCGGGAGCCTCATCCGCTCCCCAGCTCCCGGCTTCCCTGGCCCCACCCTCAGCGACTCACCCTCAGTAAGCACTAACTCCCCGCCGTGGCCCCACTGTGACCCCCCTGAGTTCCCTCCACCTCTGATTGCATGCCTCCCAGGAGGGGCAGCTCGCTCTCTGAGAGCCCCAATCTCCAAAGTCCTTTGTCCCTATGTGGCCCTAGGCAAGAAGCTAGGGCCTCTCTGGGCCTGGCCGTCCACACCTATGGAAGGGCGGCAGCCACAACCCCACCTCCTGGGCGGGTCGTGTGGACCAGGGAGGCCCTGGCACGGAGCCCGGCCTGGAGCTGCGCTCGATCCGTGCAAAGCACAGTTATTGGACATTATTGCCGTGCAGGGCTGGCCCTGCCCCTCAGCTGTTGGGTTTGGGAGCTGAGGGGCCTGCAGTGTCCCCAGGTCCTGACTCAGCAGCTAGAAGGAGCGGGGAACAGAGTCTCCTGGGACGCCCCGAGGCCCGGCTCCAGCTCGGGTCCCACCCAGGGCCACCGCGGTCTCTGAGGACCCATTGTTCCTGTCTGGCTCGGCTCCAGGGTCCTGGCCCTGCCCAGGCTCCCTCTTCCTCCAGGATCCCCCGCCACCCCCGGGGCTCAGGCCTCCCTGCGGGGCCCTAGAGAGGGTGCCAGATGTGGCAGCAACCCAGCCCTGCCAGCGTGAGTTCCAGGCCCTGCTCCGGCACTTCCCCGCTGTGTGACCTGGGGCACTTCACCCCTCTGGCCTCAGTCTCCTCATCTGTGAAATGGGCCTCACAGGGCTGAGGTGAGGAATCTGGGAGGGTGGGGACTGCAGAGTGCCCAGCATGCAGTAAGCTTCAGGGAACGTGAGTCCCACCTCCTCTGTTCCCCCCAGGCCTGAAGGACAGAGCCAGGAGAGCACATGCAGGGGTGGGGAGGGGGCAGCCAGCCATGGAGCAGGGAGGGGAGGGGGGCATGAGCAGAGCACTGGATGAGGAGTCCAAGGCCGGGGTCCCGGCTCTGCCCCGACCCTGCTGTGTGACCTCGGGCATGCCGCGGGCATCTCTGGGCGCCAAGTGAGGGGCAGAAGAGCCTGGGATCCTCCTCTCTCCCCAGGAAGCAGAGCGGAGGGGCGGGGCCCCGTTTTCTTCTCATTTTTTCATTTTCAGCACAAAGGGCTTGAATGAAAACCAGCTGCTGAGACAGAGAACCCTATTGTGAAGGCGCCAGAGGCTGCGGGCAAGCGGAAGAGGCAGCGTCCTGGGTGTTGGGCTGGGTAAACAGAGGCCAGGACACCGGCCAGAGACGCGAGCAGGCAGGGGACAGCCGGGGTCTCCTGCCCCTCCAGCAGGGTGTAGCCTGGGAGGCCAGGCCCTCCCTCAGCGTCTCCTGCTCACACCGTCTCTCTCCAGACGTGGGTGGGCTCCCTCGGGGCCTCAGTTTCTTCATCTGCTGCACGGGTAGAGCAACGGCATTCTCCTACCCTGTGGTTATGGTCTCGGGGCAGGCTCCTCCGTCAGAGGCTGGGGCTTGATCCTGGCTCTGCCACTCCGGGCTGTGTGACTTGGTGTCAGCCACTTTAACCTCTCTGTGCCTCGGTTTCCCCATCTGTGAAATGGAAACAATAATAGTACTAAGCTCCTGGGAAGATGAACCGAAACGACTCAGCCTGGAGACTGGAGCATAGAAAATAGTAACAATTATTATTGTTTCTCTTCTTATTGTCTCGTGAGCTCAGCCTTCAGCCTGCTAAGGCCCCGTCCTCAGAGCCGTCTTTCCTCTGAGTGCTGGTTCGTCTCAACAGCTCCATCCCGTATTTCTTGAGCGCCTATCATACGCCGGCGCTGAAGCCAACATTCCGGGAGAAGAAAGATGCTAAACGCAAGGCTTGTGCGTGAAGGGCTTGGCACATAATTGGTGCTCAGTGATGCAGTTCACCCCACGCCCGGCCCCCGGGCTGCTCCACGCTGAGTTCCTGCGGGGCTCTGGGGTACAGCCCTCCTGGGGGTCCCCATCAGAAAGTCTGGATGTGGGAGGGAGATCAGCATGTGGAAGAGGCAACACCCTGCAGTGAGGATGCCCAGGTGGCCTCAGGAGCCAGAGGAGGTCAGGGTGGGCTTCCTGGAGGAAGCAGTTATGACTAAAAATAACATCTATTGAGTATTATTATGCGCCAGGCACTGTTCTCTTCACAACAGCCCTCTGCAGAAGGTTTCTTCTCATACACCGATTCGACGGGTGAGAGGCTGAGACCAGAGGAGCCTGCCTGAAGTCACACAGCAAAGATGTGAGGGAGCTGAAATCCGAACCCCGAAGTCTAACTCACCACGGCAGTGCTCCCCAGACAGTGCTCCCCAGCCTGCAGGCCTTCGATCTGGCTGTTCCTTCTGCCCAGACCACCATCTCCTTCAGCATAAATTACCCCAAATACGGCCTCTTCTGCAGGCTTCTCCCACCCACTTCTCAGGCCCCCAAAGGCCTCAGCCCTCTGTACATCTGGGAAGAGGTGGTGGGTGGGGACAGGGTGTCCCTGGTACAGAGCTGGCCCTTCTACATCCTGGTGACAAGAGAGGAGGGGAAGGGGCAGAGTCTGCATCCTCGCTGGGCCCACCGCTCGATCTCACAGCAGCTCAGGGAGCTCAGCCCTGCGTTGTCCCCATTTCCCAGAGGAGAACACTGAGGCGAGGAAGCCAGGAGGCCTGTGTGATTCCAAACCCTGCTTTGCTGCAGGAATGAGGGGACCAGCCTGGGGGCTCCTAAGTGTCTCTGAGCCTCAGTTTCCCCTCTGTGAAATGGAGATGACTCGGGACCTGCCTCTCAGGGCTACGGGGAGGAGATAGAAACAGACCTGTCCACTGGGGCCTGGCGGAGGAAACACTCCCGCAGGCCAGCTGTTACTATTGCCACCGTTGTTGTTATATCTCAGTGACCTGCCCGTCAGACCTGCAGCCGCTGTACCTGCAGCTCTTCCTGTAAGGAAACCCGCCTGCCCAGCCTCCACGAGGGGCCCTATCGCTCATTTAACTATAATCTTCGGGAAAGGAAAACACCCCCACGAGCTGCTGGAGGGGCCACCGGCGCGGTTGCAGCCCCTGCGGGGGTAACCTGACGCCCCACGGCCTACCCGGCCCCCTGCCTTTGTCTGAGTCCTGCGCAGATAACTCTGCTGTTTTTCCAACCCCAAACCAGGGCTGGCATGACCTCAATGCTCTGCATTGTCCTGGGACCAGGCCCCCCAGGGCCCCGGGGCTCGGCCTCATCCTCCCTGCAGCTGGGGATCCGGCCCCCAGGAGGCGTCTCAGGGGAAATCAGAAACCCGGCAGGGCCTGCGGGGGTGGCCGCCTGGGCACTGGGTCCTAGGCTTCTTGCGTGTCACCTCGCAAACCTTTACAGCCTCACTGCATGGAGGGGCTTGTGCTGTGCCCATTTTCCAGGTGGAGAGACTGAGGCCTGAGGAGTCAAATCATCACCCAAGTTGATGCAGGTGGAATTGGCAGAGCCCAGGTCAGGCTGAACCAGGACCCTTTCCCACGAGGGGCCGGGGTACCTGGCCCCTCAGCTGGAGCCAGGCGTTGGGGGGCTTCTAGGGGCGTTGCATCCCGTCAGCAGGAGGCGGGAACTCCACAGAGCAGGTGGAGGAAACCTGACCACGGGGCCGAGGGCGTCACGGCTAAGGGCTCGGATGTCCCCAACGACTGCTCCGGGTTCGAGTCTGGCTCTGACCCCTACCTAGCCCCGAGCCCGGCTGCTCTCTGGACCTTGCTGTCCCGAGCTGTCACACGAGGCAGGGAGAGGATCCAGGCCATCAGCTCTGTGAAACACTTAGCAAGGAATAAGTGCTCGATGAACAGGCAATTAAAAACCAAACCTGGAAAGTGGCAAAGGTTATTGGCAAGCACGGGGCGGCTGGGAAAAGGGAATTGAGACAGCGTGAGACCCCCGCCATGTCACCCACGTCCCAGGGGCCAGAACTGAAAAGAGAGCAGCTCCCGGCGCTGGCCCGCCGCCCCGGGGGGTGTAAACTGATGCACGTGCCCTGTTTGCTCCCTCCAGATCTCCACCTCCCGCCCTAATCTGTGCCTGGAAAGCTGACCTCTGTGACTGCCACCAACCCGGCTCTCGGCTCCCTGTCCAGTGCGCTGAGTGGAGGCGCAGCCAGAGGCGGGCAGGCAGGACGACAGCGGGGACAGCTCCTCCCTACTATGTCCCCCAGGTGGGAGCTGTCCTTCCCCCCAGGTCTCAGCTCCTGCCAGGAGCTCCATGCGCCCCATCCCTGCAAACATCAGCTGCCCGCCGACGCCGGCCCCGCTCTGATCTGTGCTCGGTGGTCACCCTGCCCACTCCTTTGAAATGAGTCCCTTTATTAAGCTCTCCTCCAGCTACTCCGATCGAAAGGCATCTGTTTCCTGCCGGACTCTGGCTGTTATTGATCTGAAATAAACATGGCAAAAGGTGATGATTTGACAAAGCCGGGTGATGGGGAGCCGGGGCTCCTGGTAGGAGACGGCTCCTGTGATGTCTGTGTGGCTGGACAATTTCCTAAAGAAAGAACGAGACAGTGGAGAGAAAGCAAGCTCGGCAGCGGGGAGGCCCAGCCCATCCGGGATCCCGGGCAGGGCCCTGAGGTCAGCGGAGGTCATAGGGTCCGCCCCCCAGCCTTCCACCACTCGCCCACTTCTCTCTCCTCCTGGACCCTCCTCGCCCTCCCGCTCGGCTCAGCACCTCCCTGCAGGAAACGGGAACCAACGAGGGGACCACTACAGAGGGGCCCCCAGGCAGGACCACTGTGCCCCCCAAGGAAGGGTCTAGAGAATCAGCAACCCTGAGGAAACCTGGCTCCAGGGGGACCTCACAACTAGGGTGGGCGGCACTGACCGCTGGGAGTCCCCTCCTGTCTTCCAGCCTCAGTTTCTCCATCTGACCAGGCCCCCATGCTGCCCTTCTTGCAGAGAATGGTTTTGAATTTTTTTTGTTTTGGGGGATTTCTTTTTTTACATCTACGTACACAGTGACTCAATCTGTAACTTGTCACACAGGCCTAAATGGAATCATTTTGTGTGCACCGTTTTGGTTTGGCGTCTGGCCTTTTTTTTTGCTTTTCGTTTCCTGCGAAAGCCTTCTCTCTCCCCGCATTGACGGTGGAGAACAGGTTCTTACGTATTTTCTGGGAGCACGAAAATCCTATACAGACTACACCAGGACAAGGGATTTCTTCTACAAATCAGCATCACATGGCACACCCTCCAGCATCTTGCTTTGCCCATTCAAGAATACCCACACAAAACACCAACTGGTACTCGAGTGTTCGCAACAGCGTTCTTCACAACCGCCAAAAGGTGAAAACAACCTACACGTCCATCAACAGATGAATGGATAAACATAATGTGGTCTAGCCACACAATAGAACATTACCTGCCGTGAAAAGGAATCAAGTCCTGATACATGAACCTCAAAAACATTATGCTAATTAAAAGAAGCCAGACACAAAAGATCACATATTGTATGCTTCCATTTATATGAAATGTCCAGAACAGATAAGCCCATAGAGACAGAAAGCTGATGGGTGGTTGCCAGGGAGGCGGGCTGAGGAGTGACTTTTAATGGGTATGGGGTCTCCTTTGGGGTTGACGAAAATGTTTTGGAACTACATAGAGGTGACGGTTGCACAACACAGTGAATGTAACAAATGTCACAGAATTGTACACTTTAAAATGGTTAATTAATTAATGATTAATTAAAATGGTTACTTTTATGTTTTGTGAATTCCGTCTCAATTTTTTATTATTTATTTATTTATTTGTTTATTTATTTTGTGAGGAAGATTGGCCCCGGGCTAACATCTGTGCCCATCTTCCTCTACTTTACATGGGATGCCACCACAGCATGGCTTGATAAGCATGTAGGTCTGTCCCCGGGATCCGAACCTGCGAACCCTGGGCCACTGAAGCAGAGCACGTGAACTTAACCACTACACCACCGGGCCGGCCCCTCGTCTCAATTTTTAAAACTATAAAACATATGAACATATATATTCCTCCTGTTTTTCAAAACAAAGGTAGAACACTATATACACTGTATTTTACCTAGGATTTTTTCAATTAAAAATAAATCCTATAGAAAAAAATATCTATGTAATTAAGAATGTTTAAAAGCAAACCAACAAACAGAAAAGATTTTTCTCATACAAGCACCTGAGAAAACGTGAACCGTTCTTTTTTACAGCTGTATAATAGTCCATGGTAAAGACAGAGCAGAATGGAGTCCTCCACCCCCAAAATGAGGAACGACGAGTTTTCAGTTGGGCTCTTTTTCTTCCGTTTCCTTTGGTCTCTAGACACATGTAGGGACTTGACACTCAGGATTTATTTCTCCCTTACTCCCATCCTGTGTTTTCTCCCATTTCTCAGATGAGAAACTGAGGCCCCGAAAGGAGAGAGCCAGGAAGGGACTGAGCCAGGCCTGTCTGACTCAGAGCCACAGCCCCGGGCCCACTCCTTGCCGGGGACACAGCAGGAAACGGTACTGACCACGGGAACTGCTGGGGAGCCGGCGTCCTAGCCATGAACCGGTAACCTGTGGCCCGTGCCCAGGTGCCAAGGTTATAGGGAGAAATCAAGGCGAGAAGGGGGAAGGGGTGTGGAGAGGTTCAATTTTAAATAGGGCACTTGGGAAGGGCCTCGCTGGGAAGGTGATATTTGGACCAAGACCTGAGGGATGTGAGGGAGAGAGCCCTGCGGTTTTCATCCTCTCAGGGGAACGGTGTTCAGAGCAGAGGGAATTGCAAAGGCCTGGAGGCAGGGAGCTGCGTGGAGCGGGGTGTTGCTGGGGCATGAAGGGAAAGAGGCATGGTCAGGCCACAGGGGGCTTGTAGCCCAGCTGAGGTGGCCGGGCTGTATTCAGGAGTAATAGAGAGCCATGGAAGGGTCTGGAGCAAGGCAGACTGCAGGTTACATTTGGGTTTTGCAAGGTCCCTCTGGTTTCTCCGGGTGGGGGAGGGGGAGCAGGAGGGTACCTCAATGGTGGCTCAGGCGGGGAGGGGTTGTCATGGAGACAGAGAGGAGCTGTCTGGTGCTGGATGGCTGGTCTAGGGGATGGGGAGAGGCCCTGCCCACCTCCCCTGCATCTCTGTACCCTTGTTTTTAGTCCCCCTTGGAGGAAGCCAGCTCCCAGCCTCCCCAGAGAAAGTGCCAAGAGGGGAAGGAGAACTTTGCTGACTCAAGGGTTTGGGCCTCTCAACTTCCCTCCAGAGGAGACCTAAGCTCAGACGACAGGGTGGGGAGCCCTTGGCGGGGGGAGCGCTGAGAGCAGATAAATAAAGTTAATTACACCCGTGGTAAGTGATGGAAAGTGGTTAACAAAGTGACCTGACTGTGGGCATGTCATCAGGGAGGGCTTCCGGGAGGAGGTGGTGTTTGAGCCAGAATTACAATAAGTAGGAGTTCAACTAGGCCTAGGATGGAAGGAAGAGCATCTCAAACAGATGGAACAGCACCTGCCAAGACCCTGAGACTGGAGGAAGCTCCGGGTTTCTGAAGCTCACGTGTCTGAAAGGAGGCATGGCTGGGCAGAAGGAGCCCTGTGCGCTGAGCCCGGGGCAGACAGCGGCCTAAGCTGGGGACACGCCCAGCCTGGCCCCACACGTGGTCAGCTGCTGGCGAGGATGGTTTCTGCTGCCGGGGAGGTTTCTGGTGAAGTTCCCCCACCCATAAACTTCTCTGAGCTTTACTGCAAGCCAATAAAATAATAAGCATATTTGGAAGAGAAATATAGGAAGTCCCAGACATTGTTATTCTCTTTAGAGAGACAAGGAAAGTGGGGCCCAGAGAGGTCATCGACTTTGAGGAGAAGGCTGCCCAGAGCTTCCACGCCCAGCGCGGCCTCCTGGGGCCCTCCCTGCTCCTCGCGGGACTGACTCTGTCACACTTGGAGGGGCCCCTGGGTGGGGCAGGTGGCGGCTGGAGAGGCAGAGAAGTCTACAGCAGGAGATGGCCCGCTGCCTGAGGAGGCTGGGGAGGGGGTGACAGAGGAGAGACAGAGAGAGGAGAGACAGAGAGAGATACGGAAATAGAGAGACACAGAGAAAAAAGAGAGGGGACGGAGAGGAGCGGGAGAGGAGGGGAGAAGAGGGAGGAGGCAAGAAGAGGCAGATAGAAGAGAGAGACGTCCAGAGAAAGGGAGAGAAACACACACAGAGAGACAAAGAGAGGGGGAGAGATGAAGAGAGGGAGGGGAGAGAGACAGAGGCAGACAGAGAGACCAAAAGGGAGAGACGGAAGGAAACAGAGAGAGAGAAACGGAGCCAGCCTGGGCGGGGCAGGTGGGCCCCAGAGCCACTGAGTCTCAGGGCCTCCGAGTCTGAACTCTCCATAGCTGGAATTTAAGAACCTTGCAAAGATTCCAGGGTCTGATTTTAAAGCACTAATGCTCACTCATTCACCAAGCACACGTTAAGCACCAACTGCATACCATGTGCCAATACTGTTCCAGGTGCTGGGCACAGCCCCCAGGCCCAGCCCCCCTTCCCCGGGCTGACACCCTGAGGGGACACAGGTGTTTTCCAGCGAGCAGACCCACGGATGTGTTTCTCCAAACAGTGATACCGGGTTCGGAGGGTGGAGACAGGGAAACAGCAGCAGGTGTCACGGGAGGCCCTGCTCCTGAAAGGGGTGGGGCAGGCTGCTGGGGCTGGGCTGACCCTGTGGGGGGCGGGGGAGAAACAGCGGTGTGTTTGTGGGGGACAGCAGGAGTCCTTCATGGAGCAGCAAGGAGGCCCCTGCACTGGAGCCGAGGGGGCAGGGGGCGGGAGGAGGGGAGCCCAGAGCAGTGATGGGGTCCGGTCAGGGCAGACCTTGTAGGACGTTGTAGGGCCTCTGAGCGAGGCGGGGCCCTGAGAGCTCTGAGCAGGGGAGGGACACGGTCTGACTTCGTTCTAAGGGGATCCTCTGGCTGCACGTGGAGAACTAACTGAGGGGCCCAAGGTGGACGCAGGGAGCCGCGGAGGAGGTGACCGCAGGGGGCAGGGCAGGAGACGATGGGGTGGAGCGGGCAGTGTCCAGAGAGGTGGGGGGCCAGGCAGGAGCCGGGACGCTCTGCTCTGGAGACAGCGAGAGGACTGCAGGTGGGGCCAGGGCCCCACCGTAACACTCACTCTCCAGCACTCCGTGAACCCCCCTTTCTGACACAGTGAGCTGCCCCCCCGCCTCTCTGCATCGCAGACGCCAGAGAACTCACACGTTCTCAGTGGCCCCGAAACAAGACTTCCCGAATTTGAGGGCTTCCTTCTGCTGGAGAGTTTGCAGATGGAAAAGAAAGGAAGAGGGAGGAGAGGGGACGGGAGGGGAGGGGACAAGAGGAGAGGGGACGGGGAAAGGGCACCGGCCCTTGCACAGACACACAGACACCCACCCCACACACACACCTGTGTAAGTGTCTCAAATCAACACGTTGTACGCCTGCCTCAAGCTTACGCTGTGTTGTATGCCAATTATGTCTCAGCGAAGTTGGAGCAAAGGAAGAAGAAGAAAGACCCTGCACAGCAGGCAAGGGCCCAAGGGTCCACTGCCTCTTTAGGAAGCATTAGAAGTAAGTGATTCAGTCCTACCAGAAACGAGAAGCAGCAAAGATAATAATAGCAGTCGCTGCTCCTGCATACAACATGCCAAGGGCTTCCCAGATATTATTTCTATTTTTATAAATTGTCATTGTGTGTTTGAATTACAAAATTAAGAGACTCATTGTGGGAAAAAAAAAAATGAGAGAGGAGGGGGTGGGGGAGGGAGAGAGGGAGGAGAGGAGTTCTAACGTTACGGAAATATACATAACTCGCTCTCTTCCAGTCATGCTGGCCGTCTCACTGCCCCTCAAACACGCCAGGCCTGCACCTGCCTCAGGGCCTTTGCGCTTGCTGTTCCCTCTGTCTGGAATGCTCCTACCTCAGGGGGCCGGCCCCATGGCTCACTCCCTCCCTGCTCACCAAGAGGCCTTCCCTGACCCAGCACAGTCCCTCCACGTGCCCACGATTCTTCTTCACAGAACTCCGTGCTCTCTGACACTACGTTGGTTTATTGTCCATCTGCCACCACGAGAATGTCAGCTCCACGATGGCGGGGACTTTGTGTGTCTGTTCACTGCTATATCCTCCGTGTTCTGAACCACTCCTGGCACACGCAACAATAAGCGCTTGTTGTACGGGTGAAGGAATGAGTGAATAAACGCATGCACGGATGAATGTCTCCCCTCTGCTAGACCAGGAAGAGGCGTCCTGTGAGGGCAGCGCCTGGGTCTTACACGTGTCTGGCGCACAGCAGGCATCTGTGGAATGAGCAACGGACAGTGGAGCCATTGGAAATGAGGCACCAGAGCAAAGGAAACAAGACAGAGGAGGAAAGAGCCCTCCAGGCTCCCTGGTGTGTGTCCCAGCCCCGCACGCCACCCCGCCCCGCATTAGCTGACTTCACCCTCACAGCAACCTCATAGGTAGGTTTTACCTTAAGCCCATTTTCCAGACGAGGAAGCTGAGGCTGAGTGAGGAGAAGCATTTTCCCCAGGTCCCACACCGGGAAGGGGCAGGGCTGGCAGTGAAAATCAGGCCTGTCTGCCTCCAAGGCCGGGCCCACTCGAGCCGCCAGCAAGAGCCTGCTGTGCGCTGGGCCCCGGGCTGAACCTGCCGGTGGAATGTGAGCCCGGGGCTCTCAGGCTTTCAACACTCGTCGGCGAGCCTGGGTGTCCACGTTTTTATGTGAAATCTCCCGCTCTTCAATGCTCGCTACCAAATCCAACTTTTAGGAAAAACCGTGCAGGTTACACAGAGCGCGTCCGAGGGCTGCAGTTGGAGACCCTCGGTCCAGGCTTGGGATTTCAGGCACATGGACATCCCTGAGGGTGGGGCAGGCAGAGACGGCTTCCTGGAGGAGATGGAATGAGGCTGGCCTTGGGCCTAAGGAGGGTGGAGCCAGCCTGAGAAGGGGGCCTTGTGTGAGGAAAAGCAGGAGGGACCTCGGGCCGCTCTCGGGCCACGCCGGGGGTCAGGGTGGGCTCCTGTCCAGGGCTCCCCACTGAGGAAGCCCAGCCCGTCAGACCAGATTGACACCAGGACACCTGCGGGTCGTAGCACCCAGGCTGCTGCCTCCTCCCCCACCCACGCTTCCCCTCCAGCCCCTTCCACCCTGTGCTGCCTGGGACGTGTTTCCCGGAGACTCTGTGTCCCTGCGAGTTTCCCACAGGGCCAGCTGGAGGGAGGGATGGAGAGCGGCCCAGCATGGCGGCTGGACGGACTGGTACCAGCACGTGCCGGAGCTCTTCTGTCCCTTGGTCGTTAGAGACACCAGAGCCCCCACAGGAAATGTCTGATATCCAAAACACAAACGCACTGGGCTCAAAAGAAATCAGCGCGTTTAAGTTAAATGTCTGTGAAATATAACACTGTACCAACCAGGCAACTGTAAGGCAAGGGTTTGTTTTGTTTTCTTCAGTTATTTATAAATTGTATTTCACGCAAGATGCATTTTACTGTCTGACATGGTTGAGCCTGGGTTTGAAGCCTACCTCACCACTTACTATCTGGGGGCCTTTGGACAAGAGAATTAACTTCGTGCTTCCATTTCCTCACCTGTAAATGGGGTTGAGGGGAGTAACCAGGGTCTGGGGCTGTCGTGCAGCTGAAAGGAGATAATGTGGTTAAACGCTTAGAAAGTCCTTAGCGCATAATAAACAAGTGGTAGCAATAATTACGGTTATCAATATAGCGACGCGCCACTATTTCAGATCACATTATAAAACCTAATGGATTCTGGAGTCATCAGGATGAACTCATGTTTAGCTAAGTATAGATACAGATGGTTACCTATAGAAATATTTATAGATATGTGCATATACGTGGGTTGGCACACACACACATGTACACACACGTATATTTCTTTGTTCTGTCAGCTGAGAAGACCTAGAAGAAACGCCATCCCACTAGCCATGGGCACACCGGGCACCCAGATCTTGGTTTCTAATACATTCTCCAATAAAAGGAGCCAGGACTCCCTGGAAAGGTGGCTGATTCTAAGATTGGGGCAGGAAATACACAAGATGGGCCTGGAACACCTTGTGATGCCACAAGTAAGGAAGTGCTCAAAAAAAAGAAAAAAACCTACATTGATGGGGGGACGCCAAGGGGTAAGGGAGCCAACTGGACGAGCTCCCAGTGGTCAATTTGGAACAATTTGAGCAACAAAATAAAGAAGTATGGAATTATAACCCAGAGTACAAATAAAATAAATATCCGTGAGTCCATACTGATATAGGGAAAGGCTGAATAAATAAACACCTGGGGGAGACCGGACAAATGCCCCGTGCGGAAGAACTCCACACCATTTCCACAGCGGAGCATCCTCCCTACTCCTTAGTGGGGGCTGCGCAGGTGGCCTCCTACCAGAGAGGACGGTGTGGAAAGGGGGAAAAGAGCAACGTAACGGTGGGGAAACCTGACGAACACCACCTGAGCCAGTGACCGAGGTCACCACCAACAGTCATACATCATTCGGACGGTCTGTGCCCTCGACGGGATGTGATAAAAACGGCACTTCACTTCTGAGAGCTTTCTCCCCAAGCCCCTCGCCCCAGTCTAACTGTGAGAAAAATTCTTCCAGTAGGGGAGCACCTATGAACACCTGACCAGAACTCCTCAACCTGTCAAGGTCACCAAAACAAGGAAAGTCTGAGAAACCGCACAGCCAAGAGGAACCTAAAGGGACAGGACGACTAAATGTGATGTGGAATCCTGGATGGGATCCCGGAAGAGAAAAAAGACATTAGGTAAAAAAAGGAAATCTGAGTAAACTATGGACTCGAGTTCATAACGATGCCTCAACACCGGTCCGTGACTTTGACAAAGGCACCACACTAACGTTAAGGCGTTAATCATAAGAGAAACTGGGGGTGGGGTGCTATCTTTTCCATGTCTCTGTGAATCTAAAACTGTTCTGAAAAATAAAGTCTATTCTTAAAAACAAGATGTATTTTCCAATATGCTTTTTTCCACTCTCTTTATAGTTCATGGAGCGACTTTTTCTGCACCTGGCTGGCATGCCTTCGACCTCAGCATCTTTGTTGTTCTCCATCCATCCTGTGAGTTCCAGACTTCAGGCTTCCAGATCACGGCATGTTCGTCTCTAGGTCGATGGGAAGAGGCCCTTTGCGAAACCCTTTCCGTGTGGAAATCGTGTCTTCAGCCCGAGGATCTGTTCTGACATGCGAGTGCAGTCAGGGGCTGCATAACGACGATTTGGTCAACAAGAGACCACGTATATGACCGTGGTCCCCTAAGATGAGTACCGTACAGCCTAGGTGTGCAGCGGGCTACACCATCTAGTTTGTGTAAGCACATTCTCTGATGTTCGCACGACGAAATCACCTAAAGACACATTTCTCAGAAAATGTCCCCGTCGTTAAGCAACGTGCGGCTGTAGATCTTTGGTTCGTTCATCCCGTAGATGCCTATTGTTCACCTCAACATCCAGCAACTGCCATCGGGGGGTTAACCCTCAGGAGTCATTACTAACTCTGGGTTAAACTCCTTTCTTCCTTTCCTTTTTCCGGTTCTGACCTCGAGAGCCAGTGCCCCTGTTTCCAGGCAGGGGTCTGTCTGAGAATCGGTCTGAAGGCCCCACCAGGCCGGCATCCACGACAGGGAATTGGGTTCAGAACGCCAGTAGCGCCGCTGACGAGGAACCTTGCAGCAGAGTGAGGGGGCCCAACCCTCTGGACCCCTGCTCCCGGTCTCCTCCCAGTCCCGAGGGCGGATGATCCCGTCTGGAGGAAAGAGCAAAGGGGAAGCACGAGGCAGGACACCCATTTCTCAGAAAGTCTGGGTTGGAAGTCAGGGGGCCTGGGTTCAAGTCCCGCATCTGCCTCTGACTCATAGTGTCACCTTTGGACGCTCACTTCCCCTCGTCTGGACCTCAGGTTCCTCATCTGGGAGTCGATGGCTCAGCCCAGCTCGTGTCCCACGCCTTCCCCAATTGACACGGCGCTGATGGAATCAGGGCTGGTGGATCGTGCCCCCTCCCCAGCCCGCCTCCCCTCCCAGCAAGCACTGAAGTCCAGACACTGGCTGCGTTCGCGACAACCCGCGTTCACACGGAACACACTGCGCGCGCATCTGACAGATCGCAGCACCCGGTACCTTCGCATTTCTTCATAAAGGACGGGCTGCATAGGGGGAGCGGGCAGGTGCTTCTCTCCGAGGTGCCCCGGCCCAAGTGCCCAGGCTCCGGGCTGGAAGTGAATCACGATGAGTCTGCACTTTGTGTGTTACAGTCACTCATAACTTCGGTCTTTGTTTACGACAATCACCGCCGGAATGACATTCCTCACCCCTGCCTCCAAGGCCCTGCAGGATCCACCCGCCCTCTCTCTCCAGCCCTCTCCCTCTCACGCACTCTGTCCCAGCCCCGGTGGGCACCCTGTTATTCTTTGAACCCACCCAACTTGTGCCAACCCCAGGGCCCCGGCCTTTGCTATTCCTTCATCTTCAACACCCTTCCTTTAGGTCACGGCTGCTCTCAGGGAGGCACGGTCCAGCCACCTATTTAAAGAAGCCCCGGGTCCCTCTCCATCTCACGTCCCCTTATTTCCTTCCCAGCCTTTACCACTGTCTGAAGTGATGCTCTTTCTTTACTTGCTCACTGTCTGTCCAAAGGCAGGGATTCGGTCTGCCCTGTTCTGCAATGTGACCCCAGCACTCCCCCCAGGGCCTGACGCGTGGTAGTCTCAGTAAATGCTGATGAAATGAAGGAGCGAGGGGAAGGCAGCTCCGCGTGGCCCTCATCTGCAGCTGGAACAGCTGGCGCTGGCGGAGCGCCTGCTGTGTGCCGGGCTGTTTCATCCCTGCTGGGGCAGGCGGATTCATGGTCCCCACTTTGCAGATGAGAAGACTGAGCTGCCCAGGCTTCAGAATCTCAGAGGACAGAGCTGGCCTTGACCCCAGTCTGGGGACTCCAGTGCCTGGGCTCCTTCCACCCCGCCAGGTTCCCCAGTGAGAGAGACCCGGCAAGGGGAGCCGAGCCCTGGCCCCCAGGCACACGCACCCCTCGTCCAGGGCAGAACCTCTTGAGCACCTCCCTGCCCCCGCCGCCTGGTGGAGCCCCTGGGGCCAGGATCGGAGCCCGGTGTGCGGGCAGCCTGGCCTTGTGCCAGCTGGTGCCAGGAACCGGCCTGGGGAGCAGAGTCTGGACCAGTCCAGGGGCAGGTGACGCGGAAGTGGGCCCATGATGTTCACCGGGGCACACAGGGTGGCGGCTGGCACAGGTGGCTCTGGGGGCTCAGGGGCTGGGGTCCCCGCCTGCCTTCCCCTCACGGTGGAGCTAACCCCCAGGGCCCTGGCCCGGCGCCTGCTCAGTTTCATGCTCTCAGCCCGGCAAAGGGCAAACCACTCCACAAGCCTTCTCCAAGCAGCCAGGCCCAGAGCTGGGAGATGCCGGGCACCCAGCCCCTGCCTGGGTGAGGTCCCCAGGATGGGCAGGGAGGTGGGCAGGTAAACAGTAGCCAAAACCAGCCTGTAAGTCCTGAGTGCAGATTCCTCCCTGAACACGCGCTAGCTGTGTGTCCTGGGGCAAGTCTCTTAACCTCTCTGGCCCTCCGTCTCTGGCGGATAAGCAGTGCTGCTGGTTCAAAAGCAGGCTCCCCATATTCAAGTTCTTCTCGGGGAACAGAAATGGGAGAGGAGATGTGGGGGAGGACAGGTTACCCCTCAGCCCAGGGAAGCCCCCTAGTCCACCTCCCACTCCCAGAGAAGGTGCCTCCCCAGCCAGGCCTGGAACAGTGAGTGGGAGTTCGGCACAGAAAGGAGCAGGAAGGGCGCTCCAGGCAAAAGGCGCAGCCTGGGCAAAGGGTGGGCATTGTGCCCGGCGAGCCTCTTCTCCCCCTTAGGTCTCAGCTCCAACCCCACCTCCTCTGAGGGGCCCTCCTGCTCACTCGATCTGAGGGAGCCCCACCCCGGCCCTCCATCAGAGCGGCTTATTTCCCTCCCGCCCTGACGGCAGCCTTCCTTCTGCGTTTGTTATTTGTCTCCTCTGCCAGGTTCCCCCAGGGCAGGGACATCTCTGTCCTGTTGGCGGCTCTGTCGCAGAGTCTAGCACAGGTCATGCTGAGCACGATGGGAACAAGTGACCCCCTCTCTGTGCCTTAGTTTCTGCATCGGGGGAATGAGCATCATAATGACTCCACCTCGTAGGGTTGTGATAAGAATTAAATGAGTTAATATCCGTGAGCCCTTAGAACAGATCCCGGCCCGCGGTCGGCGCCCTGCATAAGTGTGTAAATAAAGAACATGACGAGGGTATTCAGAGGATCACGGGGACACAGATTGGAAAGTCATAAGATTGTCCATCACCAAGTTGTATAAACTATTACGCTGTGGTTTACATTTACATCTCATTTTCTATTTTACTTCTTCCCAACTTTTTATTTTGACAAACATCAAACCCATAGAAAGTCACAAAACAGTGCAACGAGCGCCCCGGTTCACCGGCTGTTGACCACTGGCTTCATGCGCTGGCCCTCCTGCTAGATGGACAAGATGAACATTTACAGTTTTATTTTCCTGTTTTTCTTCCTAACCCATGTGGGAACGAGTTGAAGACATTGGGATAATTTGCCCCTGAATGCTTCAGCTGCTGTGATTTTTTTTTAAATCTCTTGCTCAACGGATGTGTGAATTCTCTGGGACCAAGTGTAACTGATTCATTGATCTTATAAATCGCTAATTCTACAGATCTGCTCATCGATGGATCCTTGAACCTGGAAATATTTGGTTCTAGACACCGTCGTCGCTGGTTCTGGGAGTCTGCACACGTCTCAGGTTTTCTGTCTCGTTAATCCGGGATTCCCGGTGCCCCCATGGTTGAGTAGCCTGTTGCTCTCTGTCAGATTCCGCCGTTGGGTGCCTCTGAGCCCTGATTCCCACTTCCCAGAAGCCGATGCCTGGGACGGAGCAAGGGGAAAACCCAGCCGGTCCCAGCTCCTGACACGATGCCCAGGCCCAAGGATGCCAAGTGGCACGGGGGCCTGGGTCACCGGCCCAGGGGTGAGACCCGGGACTGGCCGCACCCAGTGGCCCCGTGGGGCCTCCCCGGGGTGCCCAGGCCCTGCTCGGGCCAGCAGGGTGAGGGGCAGACAGGCGGCCCCCACCCCCGCCCTGCACATGGAGCAATCCTCTGAGTCACCCCCACCTCATGACTCGCCTGCCCGCCACCACCACCACCAAGGCCTGTAATTACAGCCGCCGCCTCCTCCAAGGCCGGGTCTTATCGGCCCATCGGGGCAGGCCAAGGAGAAGGACGCCCCAGAGGTTCCCCACAGACGCGGCCGGTCCTGGGGCCTGGAGGCACGCGATCCAGGTGCACCTCTGCCGCAGGTGCAGCTGCCCCAAGCCCAGAGGTTGGTTTTCAGCTCCCAGAGTTCCCACCACCCATTCCCCGAAGCTCTGCCTCCTGCTCCACCATTCAAGCTGTTTTCCTGCTGAGGTGTCGACTGACCACTCACAAGACGTTTCAGAGTGAACTCTCCAGAGCCCGGCCAGGGAGCTAGATCCGTCACCCCAAGGGGTCAAGGAAGACCCAGCAGAGAGCTGCCTATGGTTGTGGCTGTCGGGACACTGGGCAGTGGGTACTGGAGAAGGGATGTCAGTGGAGGGACCGTCCCCAGGACTGGTTCTGGAAGGGAGTGGATGGTGGGCAGTCACTAAACCACCTTTTACCCCCTTACCTCCTCCCTGTGCCGGCCGCCCCTGACCCTGGAGGCAGGAACTCTGGTTCCCATTCTACGGATGAGGAAACTGAGGTTCAGAGAAGCTGCAGACTGACTCCCATCCCCCAGGGTGTGGCATCAGGGATTGTGCTGATGTTGGGGGAGTGGGTGGAGGCCTGTTCCAGGGAATGGGGTTCCCTCCACCCCCAGCAGAGTGTGGAGATGCCAGCGAGCGCAGTCTGGCTGCAAGCAAACGCCCTGAGTTCAAATCCCGACTTAACCCCTCTGCGCCTCAGTTTTCCCAACTGTCAACTGTGGATAATAACACCACCAACCTCATGCGGTTGTGAGAATTAAATCCGCACCTAGTGAGACGCCTCCTGAAGGCACAGAGCAGGCTCCTTCCTTCTTCCTCTTGAGGGTGGCAGATCCCTCCTCACCTGTGTTGATGGGAGGCGGGGAGGCCCAGATGGGTCTCCACTCTGGGAAGGCTGACTCTGCGCCCATCACCTCCCCACCCACACAGGCTCCTGGGAAGCCACAGCTGATCCGCAGGCTGCCCCCCACTCCCTAGGATTAGCACCCCGAGCCCACACTCCGAGGATACACACAGACGCATCTCAGGCCTGCGGCGGGGCTGGTTGCTCTGCAATTATTAATAATTTCCTCCTCCGTCCCTCCCCCAGACCTGCTCAACCAGTCTCCCCACAGGCAGCAGAGCAGGCCTGACATTTGAACCAGCTAGTATTCTCTCACTTCTGGGAGAAGCAGGAGGGAACACGGGCCCTGGGCCTTAATGCTGGCAGGGGGCGGGGGAAGCACAGGCCGTCCACAGATACCCCCTCGATCCCGAGCCCCTCGGCGCAGCATTCAAGCTCCCCAGGGGAATGGGCTCCTGGCTCCTTTTCTGAAGACCAGGTGAGAGAGAGAGATTAAGGCCATGCCAAGAAGCAGACTGGAAAACCGTCTGGAACAGGGGCAGGAATGTGAGGTGGCTAAGAGTCAAACTCAGGTCTGGATTCACGGCCTGGCTCTGCCCTTTACTTGCTGTGTGGCCTTAGACAAGTCACTTCGCCTCTCTGAGCTTCCATTTGCTCATGTGCAGAATGGGGTGATGAATTCCCACATTGCAAGGTCAGTCCCAGCAGGGCACATGGGGGGCAGTTCTCTGGGGCCAGGGTCTGCTCGCGCTCTTTCCTCCTGGGAGCCAAGGGAGCTGGGCCGAAGTACGGAGCAGAGCTGCCCCTGAGACAGAGCCCTGAGGCCTGGAGGCGCCAAGACCTCGGGGTCCAGTCCCATCTCCAGCCACATCCGCAATCCACCAGAGGGGACAGGCCAGGAGTGCGACCCCCAGTTACTCCCTTTCTCCATAACTACCGTCCGTGGCTCCTCCCTGACCATTAGGGAGCACCCAGCACACCTGGCAGGACCCAGAAAGGCCAGGTCCTGCGTGAGGTGCCCACCCTGGCCAGGGGGAACAGAGGGTGGCTCAGGCCAGTGAGTCCTGGGGCCATGGGGAGCCATGGATGCCTCTGAGCAGGGGCAGGAGCTAGCTGGGCAGGTCAGAAGGTTGACGTCTCGAGCTCAGGCCTCACCAGCTATCCCTTTACCTTGTGGAGTATTAGAACGGCCGAGAACTCAAGGTGCCCGGGTCAAATCCAGGCTCCAATATGTGTAGCCGCATGGCCACAAGCAAGTTACCAGGCTTTCCCACACCTTGGTTTCTGTCTGTAAACGGGGCTAATAATAGCCTAGAATTGTGGGGAGTTCAAACACAGCAACGACTTGTAAAGCACTGAGCACAGTACCTGGCACATAGTAGGTGCTCAATAATCGGAAGCTGGTAGTTGTTTCTGCATCTACTAAGTAGTTTTGCTCTTCGTGCTGTTCCCTCTGCCTGGTAGGCCCATACTTCTCATATGAACTCCTATGCATCCCTTAAGGCCCCACCCAAATAGTCCCTCCTCTGAGGAACCATCCCTGACCCCTTACACACACACACACACACACACACACACACACACACATGCAGGAAAGTCCTCTCCTCTGGGCTCACTGGCACCACAAACAGGTGCCTCCTGGCCACACCACAGGCAGATGAGCTGGTGCCTGTGGGGTTCACCATTAGATCACCAGTGCCTGGCACAGAGGGATGTGGGTGGAAGACTCTCTCACTCTCTCTCCCACTCTTTGTCTCTTTTATTTCTTTTATAATTTCAACCAAAAAACAGACACAAAAAATTCCCACAGGAAGAGCTTATAGTTTCCCGTCAAACTGAGAATTTTCTTGGGCCCCCAGCAGAGCCAAGGACAGTGCAGATCCCAAAACGTAGAATTCGGGATTCAAAAGCCCTTTAATCAAACATGTTATAGATTATTTAGAAGGAAAAAAAAGGAAGATCACGTGGCAAGATAAGGAGAATGGAGCAGCCCCATGTGCGCTGATCTGGAACAGTCTCCAAGACAAGTCGTCAGATATAACAAAAATAAAGTGAGGGGGAGAGTGGGGCATGAAATGCACTCGCTGCCATTTGGGAAGGAGGGAAGGACAATTTATGTATTTGTTTGTATGTACATAAATCAGCTCTGGGGAAAATATTGGTTGACAGTGGCTCTTTCCAGGGAGGGCAAGTCGGAGGCTGGGGGTCTGGGAGGGCAGAGACTTACTTTTCACTCCATATCCTTTCGTACTTTTTGGATTTTGTACCATGTGCTTACAGCAGCTGTTCAAAAATAAGTACATGAGGGCCGGCCCCATGGCACAGTGGTTAAGTGCGCATGCTCCGCTGCTGGCCGCCCAGGTTCGGATCCCGGGCACGCACCGATGCACCGCTTATCCAGCCATGCTGAGGCCGCGTCCCACATACAGTAACTAGAAGGATGGGCAGCTATGACATACAACTATCTACTGGGGCTTTGGGGGGAAAAAAAAAAGGAGGAGGATTAGCAATAGATGTTAGCTCAGAGCCGGTCTTCCTCAGCAAAAAGAGGAGGATTAGCACGGATCTTAGCTCAGGGTTGATCTTCCTCACAAAAAAAAAAAGAAAAAAGTAAGTACATGAACCAAGTTTAGGGCCTTGCAAGTCACACACTACAGCACCAGGCCCCGTCTGATACAGGAACCCTCCTCAGCACCCCTGACGGGGTATCCTGCCTCGAATGCTCCCAGTGATGAGGAGCTCAGTAACACACCAGCAAGGTAATCCATCCTGGGGTAGCCTGGAAGGGTGGGCTTGGGTTCAATGAGAGGAAGCAGACATGCACTTCTGGGGCTGCAAACAGTGCCTGTCTCTTGCCCCCAAAAGTGGGCAGAAATGTGAGTCCTGTCTAGGGACCCATTCTGAGGGCCTGCTTGTCCCCAGGCCCAGGCAGGCAGTAGGCAGGGTGGCAGGGTGTGCTCTGCTGTGACTCAGGCCCCATGGGTGCCCGGAGCACAGCCAGCTTCCCAGGACACAGGGCTGTGACTCAGGGCCACACAGCAGGGCCAACCCAAGTGGCAGCTGGCAGGCCACCAGCACACCCGCGCCCTTCCCAGCCTCAAACCCAAGCAGGGCCTCTGTCCCAGGCTCCCGCACCCCCTGGCTGATGCTGCCCCCCTTGGCAGAGGGCAGGATGGGGAGATTAAGGCTCTGGCACCAGGCAGCCTGGGTTTAATCCTGCCTCTGCCATTCACTGGCTTGAGCCTCAGTTTTTCCATCTGTACCAGGGGGTGGCCATACTGCCCCGCCTCCTCGAGGGGCTGTTACAGGGATGCTCTGAGTTAATCGGGTGAAGCGTCTGGACCAGCCCCAGCACGGAGTCTGCACTCAGGGAATGTCAGCCAGTACTATGGCGGGTGCCACCCAATGTGGGGTCACTGACACCAGAGCCTCGAAGGGAAGCTTGGGAGCCCCAGCTCACCCTGCGTGGCCAGATCTGCGGGTCCTGGAGGAGAGGCCTCCAGGGGCACCTGGCTTCAGAAAGCTCTAGTAGGCAACCCCAAGGGAGTCCTGTGTCCCTGACAGACTATCTGTCCCGGAGGGCGCGGGCTTCCCCCTATTTCCTTAGCGTGTCCCCGGGCCTGGAAGTGTACCCGGCACATGGTCAGGGTGGGCTTCTTGGGCATGCAGCCCATGTGTCACACAGGGCCCCAGGCTCAGATTCCCACACTGGGGTTAATGCTGGCGCCATCTTGAAATTCTTAATTTTGAACAAGAGGCACTGCCTTTAATGTTCCCCTGAGCCCTGAAATTCGATAAGCAGTCTGTACAAAGTCGACACCCAGTGTGTATTTTTGAATGAATGAATGAATGAATGATCTGCTGAATGCTGCCTGGTGGCATCGCTTCTCTCATTTCACCCTGAGAGTGTGGATTCCAAGTCCCCTCTTACAGATGGGGACACTAAGGCTCTGCGGGTGAGCAGACTCACCCCAGGTCACCCAGAATTCTAACCCAGGCCTATTGGCCCCCCACCCAGGGGCCCGTGGCCTCCTCAGGTGTAGCAGGGGTGGCTCCTCTGGCCAGGGGGAAGCCACAGCCCTGGGGACCTCAGGGCAGCAAGGCCACACGGCAAGCTCTGCCCTCCTCACCAGAGCCATTCTGCTTCCCTTTCTCAGCCTGGGAAACTGAGGCCCAGCACAGGGTAGGCGCTGGCCCAGCTTGGCAAGGGCACCTGCCCGGGAGGCGGCCTGGCGGGGTGCCCGGTCGGGGGCGGGGGCCTCTGAATCGTTCCTCAGTCCCGCCGACCACAAGCCGGTTGGGTGAAAGGCGGCTGCTCCCCGCCCGCTTCCCCGCCAACGTGGGCCCAGACAATGGGCCTTTGTGCCCGGCGTGGGCGGGTTGTCAAGGTGCGCGGCCCTGGCCCTGAGCCCTGGCCTCAGCCTCCACGCGGGCAAGGGGGCCGGGCCAGGGGGTCTGCGGGGGCCGGGCAATCCAGCAGACGCGGGAGCGAGGCCGCCCTGAGATAATCACAGCAAAGGAAACCAAGGCACAGAGAAGGTGCAGCAGGCACCCCGGGCCACACAGCACATGGGCATCAGAGACGGGCCGGGAACCTAGGACGCCAGCCTCCCTCTTGCCATCACTTAAGAGGTGGGATGAGTGTCCCCCCCCTGCAGCAAGGGGCTTGGATATCCCAGCTGCTGAAACCTGCCCTTGGGGGAGCAGCAGAGCCAGAACCCCCCTTCCTCGGTCTTCTCCCACCCCCACATCCCCTTCCAAGGGGCTCAGCCAGAAGTGCCACCCCCACCCCACCCCATCCCCGTCTCTGGGGGGCCCCCCAGATTGCATCAGCCACAGCATTGCTAGGAAAATATCGCCCCCTCCCAGGGCCCCCCGACCGCTCTGGAGCTCTCTCCCCTTTCGAGGTCACGTGCCCGGCAGGAAAGCACCCCGTCAGGTAGGCACTGCCCTGAGCCCATTTTACAGGAGAAAACCGAGGCTCTGAGAGGGGGTGGGCTCACCCAAGACCACCCATTCAGGATGCAGTAGTCGTATGTGTGTAGTTAGATCCCAAAGATTTCCACAACCCCCAGGAGGAAGAGGGAGGCCAAAGACCAGGCCTTGCCCTCCTGTTGCCCTACTAAAGCACATAATAAGTGCTTTATGAACAGAATCTCATTTCACTGTCACAAAATCACTAGGAGGCAGGTATCATTATTATTCCCATTTTACAGATGAGGAAACTGAGGCTCAGATGAAGCCACTTGCCTAAGTCAACCAGTTAACAAATGGACTCGAACCCTGCCCAGCCCGCTGACTGTCCCCGCTCGCTCAACCCTCACGACTACCGTGTCAGGCAGGCCAATGATCCCAAATTACAGCCGAGGAACCGTGAGGAAACACAAGCCCAAGGTCACACGGCAGAAAGTGGCAGGAGGGGGACACTCCTGGGCTTCTGGTCCCCGAATCCCAGTCTCGTCTGCTTCCTCCTCCAACACAACCAAGTTCCCTAAACGTCCCTGGAATGCAGCCCCTCGTCCTCATCTCCCACCTGGACGGATGCAACAGCCCTCGCCTTGTCCTCGCTGGGCTCGCCTGACACGTCACAGACGGTCGTGAAAATCCAGAGCAAGAATCCCAGCTGGGAATGAGCTGAACACTCTGGCACAGGAGCTCGGAGGGGAGCCTGCGGTCTGTCCACACGACGGATCCGACATCAAGAACAGACGCTCGAGCTGCCGCACCAGCGGGGCCGGACCCCCAGAACAGAACTTTCAGTGGAAGAAAAGCCAGTTGCGGAAGCAAATGTACAAGGGATGCCATCTGTACAGTCACTCCCACAGCCAAACAGTGCCCCAAATCCCTCAAGGGGGTGTGTGTATTTGTGTGTGTGTGTAAAAGTATAAAGATGTGGTACAACCGCTTTGAGAAACTGGACATAGCTCCAAAAACTACGTGCATACCCCGTCATCTAGCAATTCCACTCTTGAACATATACTAAAAGAAATGTGTTCGTGTGTCCACCAAAAGATATATACGAGAATGTTCACAGCAGCACTATTCAAAATCCTGGAGACTGGGAATAATTTACATCTCCGCGGACAGCAGGGTGATTAGCAATCTGTGGTCTACTTAAACAGTGGAATACTACGCAGCAGTGAAAGGGGGAGAACCACTGACTCAAAACTCATAGATCTCATGGGCATGATGTTGAATGACAGTGCCAGATGCAAAGAGCACACGTGGACTGATGCCCTTTACATGAAATTCAAGAATAAATAGCAAAACCAAAGGTAGAACAGGTCTATGACTTGATCTGGGTGCTGATCCCGTGGGCTATCAAATTGCACAATTAAGGTTCATGCATCTGACTGTGCTTTATACTCCATCAAACAAACACCCAGAAAGACAAAGACGTGTGGAGTCATGAGCACCAAATTCAAGGTCACAGTAACTTTTAGGAGCAATACAACGGGGGAGGGGCAAGCAGGGGGTCACCTGTATTGGGGTGTTTTCTTCTTAAGTGATGGCTGAAGTGAGTGATGGCTGCGTGGAAGCTTATTTTATTATCCTTTAAACTTTTTTGAAGTCTAAAATATTTCATTGAGGGCCGGCCCCGTGGCTTATCGGTTAAGTGCGTACGCTCCGCTACTGGCGGCCCGGGGTTCGCATCCCGGGCCTGCACCGACGCACCGCTTCTCCGGCCATGCTGAGGCCGTGTCCCACATACAGCAACTAGAATAATGTGCAACTATGACATACAGCTATCTACTGGGGTTTTGGGGGAAAATAAATAAATAAAATTATTTTAAAAATAAATAAATAAAATATTTCATTGAAAACCAAACCAAAAACGAAACCCATTTCCGCAGCTTCTCCTGCTCCAGAACGTGCCATGGCTCCCCACTGCCTACAAGCCCAGGCCCACCCTCCTTCTGCGTGCCATTCGAGGTCCCGTCCTGGGCCTCAACCTGTCTTTCCAGCCTCCTCTCTCACCCTCCCCACCAGCCAAGCTGGTCTCCTCGCTCTTCCTCTAACACGCCTCACACATTCCCATCTCCACGCCTTTCCTCCCACCTGGAATGCCCTCCTCGTTCCTGTCTGCTTCCTCTGTGCCAGGCGCCATGCCGAGGGCTGGAGGCTGTTAACTCCTGAAGTCAGGGGCTGAGCTATGGGGAGACTGGGGCATTGCTTTCAGCCCCAAATAATCTCCATTGTCACCCCCCAAAAGACACCCCAAATAATCCAAGCACAAAGAGAGGTCCTGCTGTGGCCACAGTTTCAAGACAAACCTTCCCATGCCCCGTTTCCTGAGTCCCTCCAATATAGATATCCGGCCCACCACTGGGTTTAATCTTCACTCATCCCTAAGGGTTGGGTCTTTATCATTCTCATTTTACATAGGGGGAAACTAAGGCTCAGAGAGGGCAAGTGACTTGTTCAAAACACTCAGCAAAGACTGTCTTGCTCCTGAGATCTTCTCCTCTGAAAGCTTCCAGTCATGACTGATTCCCAAGCTTGTTCCTGCCTCAGGGCCTTTGCACTTGCTGTTCCCTCTCCTGGAATGCCCTTTACCCAGATCATCCTGTGCCCAGCTCCTTCTCATCATTCTGTTCCCTGAATTCAGGTCAGAGCAGCCTTCCCAGAACCGTACTTACACCCCCAGCGTAAAGTAGTCCCACCCCTATCTTTCTCTACCAACAACCATATTTTATTCTAGTCAGATGACAGCACCATCTAAAATTGTTCCGCATATTTATTCACTCACTCCCATACAATCTGCCGCATGCACACCCCTCTGGGGTGTCAGCACCACGAGGCAGGGCTTTGTCTGTCTCCTTCACTGTGGTGTGCCAGGGCCTGGTGTAGTAGATGCCCAGTAAATGAGCCGGAAGTGAGAGACTGTGCCTCCCCAGTGTCACGCAGCAAGGATATGGCAGAGACGGGATTCCGTGACCGTCTGGGGCCCGAATCTTTGCTCCTCATCCTTCAGCTCTCCCCAGGCCCAAGGCTGCATTGGGTCCAAAGAAACAGGAAAGAGTGGGGACAACGGGCCGGGCTGTGCTGCCTGGCAGGCCCCCACCACAACCCTCCAACAAGTTGAAAGGACCTCACATCCCACTAAAAACATAAATTTTTCTCTGTCAATTTTTCTGAGTTTGTGTAATGGTATGATTTTGCCCTTCCTTTGTCCTTAGTTTTTAGTTTGCAGTTTCCTCTTTGTATTCTGGCTCCATTTTTCCAGGTTTTTAGCATTTTCACAGATGCTTGTAAAGCTCATATGGCCCCACAAGGTAGAGATAAAAAAGAGAGAGACACCAAGAGACAGGAGAGACGCTGAGGCAGAACAGACAGAAACAGGTGGACAGAGAGACAGACGGGGACAGAGACAGAGGGACTGATGACACCAGGGAGAGAGAGAGGGGACCACGAGACAGACAGAGGGATCTGACTCCCATATCTCCTTACATACCACGCACCCCAATAACAATAACAATGACAGTAACAGTAATGGTATTTATTGAGCACTTACTGTGTGCGAGCACATGCTACACACTTTTATGTGAGTGGTCGTGTTTGAGTCTCAGGACCACCCGGGAAGGTGAGTGGAGCTCTCATTCCTACTTTAACGATGAGGAAACTGGGGCACAGAGAGGTCTCCCAGCTGACCCCCAGCCACAAAGCCAGCGGGTGGGGAAGCCGAGTTTGCCCCAGAACCAAGGCTGGACCATTTTCTCCAGTAACGGGCCTTGGGGTCTCCGGGTTTGTTTTCAGGGAGCCCTTCTCAAATTTGGCTGAGCCAGCTACACGTCATCCTGACCCGAGAGGGCTGGGGTGGGGCCCAGGACTCTGCACTTCTAACAGCGCCAGGCGGGCCTGATGCTGTGAGGACCAGACCGCACTCGGCAGCAAGGGTTTAGAGGAGTCTGTTACTCTGAGGGCCCGATCGGCCGCCCCTCCAACCACCATCCGTACCCACAGGCCCTGAGGCCACCCTGGCCCCTCTGGTTCAGTTTTTTCTTCTCAGCATTTCCTGTTGATCTGTCATCAGATCCCTGGGAATTCCCCGTGAGCAGCTTGCACAAAGATGTTCATTGTGGCATTGTTTATAGAAAGACAGACTGGAACCACCTAAACGTCCACCAATAAGGGAATGTTAAATACGCTGAGATTTATGCAGCCATTAAAAATGATGGCAGAGCAAAGCTCAAAATATACACGACATCTGACCCAGCAATCCCACTTCTAGGAATATATCCTACAGACTAGCACATGGGCACAGAGATGTTTGCACAAGGCCATCTGTTGCAATTTGTAGTGGGGAAAGCCTGCAGACACCTCGATGTCTATCACTGAGGAACTGGTTCATTAAATCATGGTCCATTTCCACAAAGGAATACGACACAGCCTTAAAAGAAGAGGACGCTCATTATGCACCAATGTGGACCATCTCCAAGATCTACTATGAAGTGAAAATAACAAGGCACAGAAACAGTGTGCGTATCTTTACTATCTGTAGGAAAACAAAAAGAAAGAAAATATATGTTTTTGTTTGTATGTGCATAGAATCCTCTGGAAAGCAAAACAAGAAAATGTCTCAGGGAGGAACTGAGAGGCTGGGGACAGGGGCAGGAGGGAGACAGACGTTTTACTATATATTTCTTGGATATTTCTTTGGTATTTGGTGCCATGCAAATGTATTATTTATTGGCAAAAATTAATAAAAGAAACATTTTTAAATGATGGAGGAGTGCTACATTTTTGGAGGTGAGAAAATGCTTATGAAAAATTATTGAGGGAAGAGGAGATGATCAACTTTATATAGCATAATATTCACCTCTATCCATGCACAAAGACATAGAGAGAACTGTCTGGAAAGAACTATCTGTGTTAACTCATTTAATCCTCACAACAATGCGGGGAGGTGAACGGACTGGTACTGTCTTCATTTCACAGATGGGGACATTGAGGCCCAAGAGGTGAAGTCTCCAGCTCAAGATGTCACAGCCAGGGGGAGGCAGAGCTGGGGTCTGATCCACAACCATCAGGCTACAAAACCCTCTCAATTCAACGGGGGTGATTTTTACTTTTTGCTTTGAATTTTTAGCATTACTGGAAGTTGAAACAATGAACCCAAGTCTCTCAGTCTCTCTCTGTCTCTCCTTTTAAACAAAGCTTTTCAGAAAAGACCCTCAGGACACCCCGGGTCCGTAGGTCAGCAGCCCCTCCCCTGGCACTCACGTTCCCTTGGACCTGCCTCTGAGCTCCAGGTTTTGGAGAGGCAGGACGGCGGTCTTTAAAAAGAGTGTGTTATATAATCAAGCAAGGACAGACAGAACGTTCCAAATAAAAGGACACCAAAGAGATCTTGCCACCAAATGCAGGGCCTGATCCTTGATTGAAGTCTGAACCGAAAAAAAAAAAACAGCTATAAAGGACATTTCAGAGCAATCTTAGTAATTTGGATTCGGAATGGATATTTGCTAATACGACTGAGTCAACGCTAAGTTTCTCCGGCGTGATGGGCACTGTGGTTTTGCGGAGAATGCCCTCGTTCTTCAGAGATGCTCGCTGAAGTATTTAGGGTGAAGGGTCAGGAAGTCTGAAACTTTGCTCACAAACAGTTCAGCAGACTCAGGCAGAGAACACACGTGGGCCAAGTGTCGACAGCCGGGGAATCCGGGTGAAGGGGCCGCAGCGGTGCATTGTTAAGGTTTTTGCACTTTTCTCTAAGTTTGAAAATTTTCAAAATAAAAAGTTGGGGGAGCTCGGTGGCTGTCAGAGGCTGGCGGTGGGAAAGAGATTGACTACAAAGGGGCAACAGGGAACCTTCTGGAGTAATGGAACTTCCTCTATCTTGATTGTGATGATGGTTACATAACTGTATATGTTTGTCAAAATTCATAGAACTAGACACCAAAAAAGGGCAAATTTTACTGTACGTAAATTATACTTCCAAAAAAATGACTTTAAAAAAGAAAAGTTGGAGAGACAAAGGGCCAGCAAGGCCCGTACCCACTTCAGCGAGCAACTCTGAAGAAGGTTCTGGAACATGGTGGGTCCTGCCTTGAGCCAGCCTTGCCCCAGCCTGTCCTGCAGTGGACCCCAGGGCTTCTGCAATGCAGAGGGGCCGGCCCTTCAGGACCTGGGTCCCGCAGCCCGGCCTCAGGGAGCATCCAGGCACCAGCCAAGAACTACCTCCCGGGCCTCGGTTTCCCCAGGGCCAGCAGAGACACACCGAGTACCTTTCTCGTGTGTCCTGGAGAAAGCAGGTCTGGGCATCAGGCATTCGCAGCCTCAGCGGAGACAGAGGCTCAGCAGGAACGACCACTTGTTATCACCCAATCCTCCCCACCACCACTGGCTACAGCCAGAGCCATGGGGCCCAGAGGAGGGAAGCAACTTGCCCAAGGTCACACAGCAAGTCAGGCAGCTCCATCTGGGATGGATTATTCCTAAACTAAAGCTTTGAGCCCATCACATCCAACCACTCCCATTTCTCAGGTCAGAAGACCGAGGCCCAGCGCAGAGCAGCAACGTCTGGGGAACCGCAGACCCTGCTGCTGTGGTCCCGCGTGCTGTGGTTCCCACAGGCTTGTGGGGGGGTGTGGGAGGGCGGGATGTGAGCCTCCAGTCCTGACCACCGTCCTCTGTCATCCCCCGTCCCGTCCCAAGCTTCCCTTGCGCCCATCCCAATGGGGCAGAGGGCAGGGAGGAGGTGGGGGTCCCACGCCCCCCCCCACTGCCCCAGGGAGCGCCCACATGGCAAAGAGCCACGGGTTCTGCCCAGCCCTGAAACTCACCTCACCCAGACCTGTCTCGACTGCTCCCGCTCTCTCCTTGGCAGCCGCGGGGCCTCATTAGGTGATGCCGAGCCTCCCACACACCGCCGAAGAGGGGAGGGGGCGCCGCCAACAGCGGGGCTCCATGCGCCTCCCCAGAGACCCCGGCCCCGGGGCAGAGGCGGCGCAGCCCCCCGCCCGCACGGCCCCGGGGGACGCCGGCCACCTTCTCCCCGCGAGGCCGGCCGGCCCGCACAGCTGAGCAACCTCCTTAACTACCCGGCAGTGATGAAGAGGCCACCTTGAAGGCCCCCGGGGCTTCGAGGAGGGCTGGGGGCCGGGAACGGAGGCAGGGCCCCCAGCCACGGCAGGCTCAGAGGCTCCCCCCAGCGGAACGGGGAAGGGGCCCCCGTCCCACACCAGAGCACTGGGGGCGAGACAGCCCATCCTCCCCACATGGGCTGTGTGACACCGGGAAAGTGGCCTCACCTCTCTGTGCCTCAGTTTCCACTGGGAGGGAGCACAGGGTGGCAGCGAGACTTGATTAATGACTGTTTGTGAAAGGTCCCCGAGATGCTGCTGATAACAGGCCTGGCTATTATTCTGGGAAGGCATCGAGGAGTGTCTGAGCCCATAATTACTCAGAGGATGGAAACAGTGAGGAACGAAGAGGCCTCGCCCGGCCCTGCCACCGCCCCCCACGCCTGCCCTCCTGCCCTGGCAGGGGCCCCACCCCAGGGAAGGGGCACCCAGGGAAAGGAGCGCTCGGACCCCAGCCTGGGCCCTGAGCCTTCTGTTCCTCCCCTCAGAGCCTAGATTGTTAAACTATTTCCATCCATTCCTTCACTCACTCATTCGTTCATTCCACAAACGTTTATGGAGCACCTACTGCATACCAGGCAGTACAGCAGTGAACAAAACCAACGTGGTCCCTGCCCACGAGAGCTCACTCCACTAGAGGAGGCAGATGATAAACAAATAACAAAATTTCATGGAGGGAGCAGGATTTTTTTTTTAAGGTGATGTGATAGGGAACAACTGAGGGAGACATGAGCTCAGGGAGGGCTTCCCTGAGGAGGTGACATTACAGCTGAGAGCTGAAAGATGAGATGGAGCTGCCATGGGAAGAGTATCCCAAGCAGAGGGAACTGCATGTGCAAAGGCCCTGGGGTGAGAACTGGTGTGTTGGAGGAGGCTGGAGCGGAGAGCAGGAAGGGGAGAGTTGTGGGAGGCAAGGTCAGAGAGGCGGGTGGGGTGGGCGCCAGGCAGGGCCTTGGGGGATGCAGCGAGGAGCCTGGATTGCATCCTCAGGACAGCGGGCAGCCAGGGGAGAATCTGAGCAGGCGATGGCCAGGCGGATCTCTCCCCAGCACGTTTGCAGGGCCTGCTCAACGCCGACGTGGAGGCTGAACTAAAATTCAAATGGCTGAAGATCCCGATGATGATCACTCCGCCTGTTTGCAGAACAGTTTCCAACTTGAGGTTCAAATCCCAGCCCCACCACTTCCCAGCTGTGTGATCTGAGGCCTCAGTTTCCCCTCCCGTGAAACAACAAAGACGGCAGATTCTTCCTCTGAGGTGGGGTTGGGCACCCAACTCAAATGGTGATGCTGATTTAAGTCCCCATAAACTCACCGAGTGAGAACTCCCTGAGCACCTACTGTGTGCAGCAGGGACCTGCAGGAAGCACCTGCCATGAGAATTTTGCAGGGGACGCCCAGCCACTCCTGAGGGCTCTGGAGCATCAGCGCCTCAGTTCAGATCCCAGCTCTGCTCCTGAGGCGCTGTGTGCCTTGGGCAAATGTCTAGGCCTCTCTGAGCCTCAGTTTCCTCACCTATAAAATAGGGTTAATAGTGAGACCTACCTCGTGAGATTCTTGGGAGGATTAAATTAGTTAATACATGAAAGGCAAGGAGACAATGCCTGGTCCAGAGTAGGTGCTCAATTCCTGGTCATTCCTTATGACTCATTTCCTGAATTCCTTCTCTAAGCTCCCTACCTGTCTGCCCCCCACCAACACCCCAATGCTGGATTTCTCAGCTCAGTCACTGCCCGACAAGTCCAGTCTCACCTCTTGGCTCTGCTTCCTCCCTCCAACCGGAAGGATCCTTTAAATCATGTTTCTCCTCTGCTCAACACTGCCGCAGCTCCCCACGTCCCCAGGCCACAGTCCCCACGAGGGGACTGTTCATGTCCCCAGCTACCTCTTGTAGCACCCTCACCCTCCCATTCTGCCCTCCAGCCTGAGCCACCTCCAGTCCTCTGAGTGTTCCGGCTATCCTGCCTCTGGCCCTTTGCACATGCTGTTCCTTTCGCCCAGAATGTCCTTCCTCCCACTATTCCACCTGAGCTAACTCCTCCCATAGGAAATCATCTGGGGCTCCCTAGGGCTGCCATACGCTGCTCACTTGGCACCCTGTGCTTCCCTGATCACAGCACCTGTTGAAGGGACATGTCAGAGTCCCCAGCTAGACTAGGGGGTGCACGTGGGGGAAGGAACGAGGTCTGAGCATCTCTCTCCTCTAATACCAACAGGGTGTCTGGGGAGGGGAGGCAGCAAATAGAGTGAGTGTTTAAGGGGAGTCAAGTCAAGGCGAGTGGAGTTGAACCAAGCTGAGTGGAGTGAGGTCGAGTTGAGGTGAAGGGGTTGAGGAGCTGAGCTGAGCTGAGTGTTCAGCTGAGTGGGACTGACTCGGGCTGAACTGAAGTGGGTGGGACTGAGGTGAGTTGAGGTGAATTAACTGAGGGAAACCGAACTGAGTGGAGGGTAGTTAAGTTAGGTTGACTTGAGTTAAATCACACCCAGCCGAGTTTTCAACTGAGTTGAGCTATATTGAACTGGGGTGCATAGAGCCGAGGTAAACTGAGTTACAGTGAGCTGAGATGAGTTCTGTTGAGATGAATCAACTGAGCTGAGTTAAAGCGAATTTAAGCAAGTTGAGTTTTATTGAGTCAAATCTAGTTTAGGTGAGTTTTAAACAGATTTGAGTTAAATCAGTGTTTGTCAACTTTTTTTTATTGTTGCCCCCTAAGGAGCATTTTTAGACTTTTTTCCCCTAATTCCCTCCCTATGAAATTGTAATGCCACAGATTTACTGTATATCTATTTATGTTTTGTATGTATATCTGGGCTTCATACGTAAAAAAGTTAAGTTTTCTCACCCCACAAGAGTCCATTTCCACCCTCTTGGGGGCAATATCGCCCCCATCACACCGACCATTGCCGTGAGAAGGTGTAAGTTAGGCTGAGCTGAGGCGAGCAGGGCTGCACCTCCTCAAGGGGAGCTGTCTCGTCTTCCTGGGAAAGGGTCTCCGAGGAAGGCGAGACTGCCGTGCGGCCGGGGCAGAGGCCAGGCCGACCTCAGCTCCAACCCCACACAGTTCCCTTCAGCCCCGTTTCCTCAGCCGTGCGATGCAGAGAGAGTAACAGAGAGAACAGACACGCAGGCCCTGAAGCACACCCGAGCCCGGCGTGTTGAGTCTGGCTGAGGGAGGCCCGTGTGGCTGGAGGAGGGAGGGGAGACGCACAGGAGGCGGTGAGTCCTGTGGGACCCGGGGAGGAGATCGGGTTTTATCCTGAGGGCAGTGGGGAGCCACAGAGGATTCTGAGCAGGGGAGGGACAGACCAGCAGAGAACTAAAGCCTCTGGATGGAGCCAGAAGGGACTCCCCACAGGCCCAGGACAGAGCATCTGACTGGCTGAGCAGAGTCACATGTCCACACTCTGGCTGCAAGGGAGGCTGGAAAACGGGTCTCCTTCCCAGCATCCTCTGTGGGAAGCGGAACCTCCTCGGAGAGCAGGGAATTCTCCAAACATCAGAAGGAGATTAGATTCTGGACAGAAAGGAATGGCCCACAGTGCCCAATAGAAACAAAAAGAAACGGGCAGAGTGCCACGGAGCTGGTGGGGGAAGGAGAGGGGCCCAGGCTGGGCCTGGTAGGGGCTGCGCCTGCCCCAAGACCCCAAGCCAGCCCCATATCCACAAAGCCACTCCACGGTCCCCAGCCTGGGACAGGGGCCCTGGGAACACACCCCGGCCCCCGGGGCCCCCGGCCAAGAGTTGCTGCTCTCACTGCTTTCCTTAACCATTAGAAAGCTGTTCTGTCAGCGTCCGTGGGGGCCCCACGGGACATCCCCCGGCAGAGCACACACCCAGAGACCCCCTGACCGAAAAACAGGCTCCAGAGCCAAGCAGATCGAGGGTCCCCCCTCTGCCTACTGACCACTTCTCTGATCCTCAGCTGCCCCGCCGTGAAAGCGGTAGGACCCTCCCGACCTCACAGGGAAGGAATCACCTCCTGCCTGGGACATCAGGGTGGGCTCACACAGGCCATCAGGGACACGGAGATCCCGAGTTTAGTCCCCCAACCACGCCCTACTATGTGCCAGGCATTTCACACCCACAGTCCTAGTGCCCGCAGCAAGCCGGGGAGGCAGGGCTGGGCCACCGCCCCAGCTGACACTCCGACCCTGCTCCTAACCACGAGGCCAGAAGGCCAGGGGATGCCAACCACCACTTATTGAGCGCCTACTGTGTGCCAGGCACTCTGCTAAGTGTTTGCATGGACTCACGTGCCTCATCCTCACGATGAATCCCATGAAGTCAACACATCTCCATCTCCAGGGGAGGAGATGGGGGCACAGAGAGGCGACGGGGCTCGAGGACACGGACATGTGGGAAACAGAGATCTGCACCCCAGCCTGTCTGAAGCTGACGTTCTAGTACTTTCCACCATACTGGTGGTAAGAATAAAAATAGTAGCTGTCCTGTACCGAGCGTTAGCTGTGCGCCCGGCCCTGCTCTCGACACCTTACCCACATCGTCTCACTTAGTCCTCACCGCCCCCTGTGAGGGGATGCTATTGTTGTTTTCTCATTTTCCAAACAAGGAAACTGAGGCTCAGAGACAGACGTGAACTTGACCAAGTCCACACAACAGGAAAGGGGCAGAGCTGATTCAAGCCGAGGTGAGCTGGCCCCAGCACCCGTGCCCTTCACCTCCCCTCTGCACACCCGGCTCCTCCTCCATGAAGACACCCCTCCTCCGTGAAGCCCCCTGAACCCATCAGTGCACACCCCTTTAGCCTTCTGTTGGGCTTTCGGGTACATGTGCTTGCCATGAGCTGTGAGAGCCATCTTTCTTAGAATTTTTCCTTTGACACCCAACCCCCCCAGCCTGGCCCCCCACAGGGGACCCTGGACCAGCCAGAGCCCCACCTGCCCTGTGATGATTAGCTAAACCAACTGTGACCTGTGTCCCTGGTGCAGGCCTCGCGCCTGGTGACCTCAGCCGGGTGTGGTGAGGGTGGGAGGGATGGGGAAGCAGTGGAGACATTCTGTGGGACGATGGGGTCCCCCCGCCGCCTGCCTGTCCCTGAGAGGAGATTTGGCAATCAGAAGGCAGTGGGTTTACCAGGAAAAGGAGGAAGAGAACACAGGCAGAAGGCAAGAGGCTCATGGCCAGGGTGAATCAACAGCCAGTGGGCGGGTGGGGCCCGGAGGGGAGACTCCACAGACCTGCGGGGCCAGGAGGGGCAACGGCCCAGGAGGGAGGCCAAAGGCCGAAGGGCCTCAGCAGAGAGAGGAGGGGGGCACACGTTTGAGCACCTGTGTGCCAGCTGTTATCCACTCAGAGCTCCCCGACTCTGCCCAGCAGCCCTGCAAGGCAGGGATCCACGTCCCCATTTAATGTAGCCGGACACCAAAGATCAGAAAAGTAAAGCGGCTTGCCCCAGGTTACACAGCATCTAGGTGGCGGAGCTGGTATTCGAACCAATGTCTATGGCTCAGAAAAGGGGTTAAAAGCATTGTCTTTATGGTCAGATCTGGACTCCAATCTGGGCTCCCCCACTTGTAACCATGTGGCCTGGGGCATGTCACAGCTCCTCTCTGGGTCTCAGTTTCTCTGTCTGCACAATGAATATAACAACATGCCAACCTCATAGATTGTCAGGTGACACCTACGAGCCAGCACAGAGCTTGTCTCAAATCAGAGAGGGGTGTTGTGGGGCTGGTAGTGTGGCCCTATTTGAATGCCCCCACGGCTGGGGCGCTCAGTCCCTTACAGAAGAGATTTTCCAGCCATAAAACTTCTCCTTATTTTGAACTAAGTAAAACCTGCCTTTCCCCGGGACCATCCCAGGCTGGCCATGGAGACCTCCGTGCCCTCCACTCTTCCTCTGTAAAATGGAATGAGGCCACTGACCTCACAGAGAGGGCTCGGTCACTTGACAAACATTTCCTGGGCTCCTACTGTGTGCCAAGCGTTGGTCTCAGCGCTGAGGACAGAAGTAAACACGCCCGACAGTCTCTGATCTCATAGGGCTGATGTTTTACGGAGAGGAGACAGACATTAAACACAAACTCTTAAGAAATATAATCACTAGATAATCACTTCTTTGGGAAATCTAAATACCAGAAGCATCCAAACAATAGAGAACATTTAGAATTTATTTTTCTGATCATCCATTTTTTAAATGACATCACTGTATAAGTCAGCTGACGTTCCATCTCGGCTCAAAACCCTTCCATGGCTCCCGCTGTCTTCAGGATCAAGTCTAGATGCCTTAAGAGAGCTGATAGGCCCCAGGTCATCCGGCCCCTGCGGACCTCTCTGATCTCACCCCCTTGCCCACTCTACTGGAGCCACACAGTCATCCTCACTGTTCCTCCAGCATGCCAAGCCCTTCCAGTCCTCAGGGCCACCACCCATGCTGTTCCCTGCACCTGAAGCTCTTCCTCTCACTCTCCAACTGGCCAGATCCTCCTCAAGACAGTCTCCATCCACCTCCCCGGGGAGACATATCTGGGCCCCGTCTTGCCTATCAACTTGGCCTCCTTCCCCTGGCCCCTGCGAAAATCCACGCAAAACGGAAAGAAAAATAGCCAGGAAAGAGCGTGAGTCAATTGTTTACAGGCTAATTAATTACTAAGCTCGAAAACTTGATTTCCATTCTTCCTTTTTTTCCCCTTTCTGCCCTTTGAGAATGTTTGGAATCCACATTGTTTCCCAATGCAAAAGTATGTCAAGTTTATTTTTAGCAAATGCACATGATGGCTGGGACTGTTATTCATCCCCCCGCGTCAGTGGGGAGCTGGCCACAGGGCGTGCAGGCAGCTTAATGCTCTTCAGTTGCGGCTCCCAGGAGGCCGGCAGGTCTGCAAAAGCCGTGGTGGGTTGGAGTCACTGGGACCCCAGCTGGGTCCTGGGCTGAGGGACTGGGAGAGGCTCCAGGCTGCAGTTCCTCCTCCCGACCAGGGGTGGCGCTGTGGGGGGGGGAGCAGTTTCTCCCAAGCTGGCTGAGCAAACGCCTTTTCGCTGGACTAGGAGGTGGGGAACTGGGGCAGTTCAGCAACTTGTCCCTCCACTTGTTGCTTTTAGGAGGGCAGTGGGGGAAGCCTAATTGATTCACCTTTGGTTCAACCAGGATGGAAACGTCCTCGTGCTCTGCCTCTGCTATACAGAGACTATAGATACTGCTGCCTTCTCTGCACACTTCCCCATCCCCCACCCCACTCCCACCTCCTCGCCCCTCCCGCAACCCCTGTCACCTGACCCTGCTCACCCTCCTGCTCTGAGAGCCTGGGGTGGGCAGTAGGGGCGGCCTTGTCATGGGCACTCTTGCTGGGGGCTTCCTTCCAGGATGGCTGCTCTAGTCCGTGCCCTGGGATGGGGCCCAGCAGCCTCGGGGAATCCACTTCTGGCTGTCTCAAGGGGATAAGAAAGGACCTGTCTCCAACAGATACTGTCACCCAGCATAAAGGTGGCAGTATGGCTGTGGAGCAGAAGACTGTCACCCCCAGGAGGCGGGATATATCTGTCATGGTCTCTCTGTGTCCCCACTGCGTGGCATACAGTGGTGCTCCATAAAGACCTGTTAAATGATTGTGACCTGAGTTCCAGGCTCACTGGGCACTGTCAGTTAAGTCACTTGCCTTTTCTGAGCCTCCATGTCCCATCCTGCAAATGGTAACTGACCTCTAACCCCAGAGCATGGGTTGCAAACTCAGCTGCCTACAGGAGCCAGGCAGGGACACACACGTGAAATGGGTGGGAGGCAACGGTGGTCATGTCCCGTCTATGTGTCCCATCTGTGGGGACAGCCACTCCTCAGCGCCAGCACAGATCTGTGGGCCCAGATCTTCCCATTTCTGGATCTTCCCATTTCTCAAGAGAAGCCAGAAATCTAGATGTTGGCATACCACGTCCTAATTTTTCAGTGTTGGCAACTCATTTTGACTTTCAGCAAAAGCACCACACCGGCCAAACCCAACGCGCCTCGAGGCCGACCCGGCCCACGGGCCGCCAGTTTGAGACCTTGGTGGTTAGCATTTGTGGCTCGCTGGGCCTTGAACAGGCCTGTCCAGGGGGTGGGATGGAGAGGGAGGTGCAGGCCCCGCCCCGTGTGGGAGTCGCTATTATCCCGGCTTATTGGAGGGCCCGGCTGGACTCGCAGTGCTGGGACTGTGGGCATTGCCTGCAGAGCTTCGCCTTCACTTAATTAAGGAAACTGATAATCATCGAGGTGGAGCGTGGAGATAGGGCGAGAATGAGTTAGCAAACTGCGGCCGCTTGATCGTATCTATTGTAAAAAGCCCAGATATAATATCAGATTAGTCCACTTAGTGTGCCTATTATAACACCATGTCATTATGGGACCTATTATAATTAAGGCCCGAGCGGCCCCCTTCTCTCGCTGACCACGCAGGTCCCGGCACAACATCTCCTGTTAACTCCCTCCTGGCCACGACCGGCCCTGCTAATGGGGCATGTGACGGGAAGCTTGATCAGCCTCTGACGCCTCCCACAGGGTGCCAGGCCCCCTGCTGGGCTCCGGAGATAGCAGTGGAACCAGGGCAGACGAGGCCCTGTCCTCAGAGAGCGCGGAGTCTGGCGGGGGCGCTGATAAGAAATATGGGAACACACAAGCCCAGTCATGGAGAGTGCTGTCAGGGAGCTGGGTAGAGGGCCCAGGTGGGAGTTGGGCAGCCGGGGGCCACTCGACAGGATGGCCAGGAAGCCCCCTCCAACTGCCACCTGCAGGAGGGCGAAGTGTGCTCTGAGCACACTCAAGCCATCAGCCGGAGAAAGCGGGGGCTCGCGAGATTCACGAAGGTGTGATGTGGGCTGATGTCGCCCCTCCTGCCCGCCCGTTCACTGATTCAGCAAATCTCTGTGGAACACCTACTGTGTGCCAGCCCAGGCTGAGTGCCAGGGGAGCGCCATGAACAAAACAGACAACAGTCCCCGCCCTGCGGAAGGGGACAGTCTAAGGAAGGAGACAGACATTAAACAAATAAACAATGTATAATCTGATGGCAAGTCGAGAAGAAAGATTAAAGGGCTGGGGGTGACGGTGGAGGTGACACTTTAGCAGGGTAGCCAGGGAAGGCTTCCCTGAGGCAGTGACACTGAGATGAGACCTGAATAAAGTGAGGGATCCAGCTGTGTGGAAAAAGCTGGGGGGAAGAGCATTCCAGGCAGAGGGAACAGCAAGTGCAAAGGCCCTGAGGTCAGACCCTGCCTGGTGTGTTGCAGGAATAGCAAGGAGGGCAGTGTGGCAGGAACAAAGTGAGCAAAGGAGAGAGAATGGTGGTGGTGAGATCAGAAAGTCAATGGGGCCAGACGAGGCAGGCCCTGTGGCCCTTGGGAAGACTTCGGCTTGTGCTCTGAGACGGGAGCCATGGAGGGTTCTAAGCAGAGGGACAAGATCTGACTTAGGATCCCCCTGGATCTAACAGGATCCCTCTGGCTGCGTGTGGAGAGTGGACTGTGCGGAGTGAAGGGGGAGCAGTGAGACCGGCGTGGGTACTGTGACTCGAGGTGTGGAAGTGGAGGGGACCCTGGGTGGAGTCTGGATGTATTTTAAAGGTAGAGCTGACAGGATATCCTGACCAATTACTGGGTGTGGGGCAAGAGATGAATCGAGCGACCCCAGGTTTGGGCCTGAGCACCCGGAAGGATGGAGCTGCCATTCCTGAGAGTGGGGGACCATGGGTGGACCCAGAGCCCGGCTCTGTCTTCTGCCCACTGCCGGAAGCCCCCTGCCGACCCCCAGCCCGGTTCTCTCGGGTCAGGGCCGTGGAGGGAGAGAGCGGGGAGTCAGCCCCACCCAGGCCTCCGGGCAGGAAAGGGGCACCCAGGCCCTGGCCGCAGGATGACACAACACTTAATAATTTCTCCGCGGAGTTTTGCAACGGGCACCCTTTATCGACCGGTGGAAGGAGTGGGATTTTGCAACCGCCCCAACGGGTGATGGTGGCTGATGCCAGGCCAGAGGGCTATCAGGCCAGGCCCCGGGCATCTTCTTGATTGAGGGACAAGGATTGAGTCCCCAGCAGGCCATCCAGGGCAGAGCCATCATGGGGGCACAGAGGGCCAGGAGTGAGCACTGGCCTCAGAGCCCATCGGGGTAGAATCTCCACTCCTCCACTTGGCTGGTGACCCAGGGCAAGTCACTTCCCCTCTCTGGACCTCAGCTCTTCCTCTGACAAAAGGGGAGCGATTAAAGGAATTATTTTTAAATTACTTTAAAACTGTTACCCAACATACCATCTAACATTTATTGAGCGCTTACTGTGTGCCTGGCCCCGTGCTGAGCGCTTTCTGGACATCATCTCATTTGATCCTCATGTCCGCCTTTAAACTGTCCTTTTCCTATTTCACAAATGGGGAAACTGAGGCTCAGAGAGAGGAACTCAGATCACCCAGCCTGTCGGGGTGGAGCAGGGACCCAGACCAGGCGTGTCTGAGCCCAAACCCCGGCTCTGTTCTTAGGAAGTCGCTGCGGCTCTCCGAGGCTCTTTCCTCGTCTGTAAAGTGGGAATTACAAGCCAAATGGAATTAGGCAGCGGCTCCCTCGTGGGCTGGTGTCTGGCACCGGGGGAGCGCTCAGAACGCGGCGGCCATTGTTACCATTACCAGAATTGTCGTTGCCGCCAGCAACACCCCTGGGGTGCCAGGCAGGCAGGATCCTCCCTCCCCACCTCGCCTGGCCCTGTGGGGCACGGACAGGACACCCAGGGCCCAGATCCCTCCTGCACGTTCCCCTGTCCACTGGGGTGACAGTTCCCACCGCCACTGCAGGCCATTTACAGGCCAGAGGAGGCCCCTGGGTCCATGACAACCCCAGTGTGTTGGGCGCCTCAGGCCAGTCCTGTGAAAGAGGGTCATTTACCCCACCTAGCAGAGGGGGACACCAAGGCTCAGGCTGGACACATGACTCACCCAGGACACCAAGCCAAAGAGGAGGTGATGGGACATCACTCGCACCATGACGGCCTCTGACCTTTCAAAGCACTGACACAAGACCTTCCTGGCAAAGTCTCTGTCTCTCTCCCCATCCTTATCTCCCTGCTTCTCTCTTTCCCTCTGTCTCTCTGTCTCTCCCGTGTCTCTGTCTCTCCCTCAGCGTCCCTCCATCTCTCTATCGTGGGTCTCTGTCTCTCCCTCGGTATCTCTGGCCCAGGCCCCTCTTCCCTACACACACACCCTGGGGCCGGCCCACCTCCTCTCCACTCCCGCCTCTATAAATATGTCCTGAGGCCAAGGTGTCTGGCCTCCTAATTTGCTTGAAACCCTCACCAGCCCCACCTCCCCTCTCACAGCCGCCACCCAAAGACTCCCGGGGGACGGCGGGCAGGTGGGGGATCCGCAGCCTCAGGGATGCTGGAGACGCCCCCCGTTCAGGGGTCCACAGCTCGTGGCCAGACCTGGCCCCTCTTACTGGGCGAGGGTGGACTCCGCCCATGGCACTCTGAGGGCAAATGCTGATTGGCCCAAGTCAAACATAACCCTCTCCCTCCCCTTGCAGTGATTGGCTGAGGCTAGACACGGCATGCATCTGTGGCCAATGAGATGAGGAGGTCTGCCAAGGGACTTCCGGGAACAGTTTCTTCCTAAGACGACATGTGAGGGCCTTGTCCTGCCTTTGGCCGTGGCTATGAGAGGAAGAGACGGCAGGAGCTTTGGCAGCAGTCATGCAGCTGTGAGGAGCCAGGCTGGGAGGAGACGGCAGAACCACAAGATGGGAAGAACCTCGGGCCTCAGTGATGCCCAGCACGCCCAACCTCCAGCTTGCCCAGCCATTATTCATTCAGTCATTCAACAAATATTTACTGAGCACCTACTGTGTGCCAAGAGCTGTGCTGGGCACTGGGGATGCAGCAGGGAACAGAGTCGACATGATCCCTGCCTTGTATTGTGGGGTAGAGGACAGACCCCAATCGAATAAGCATCTGAGCGAGTGTAAACTATGGCCATAATGAGGGCTGCTAGGAGAGCTCCACGGAGAGGAGACCAAAAGGGGGACGAAGGAAGGCTTCCCTGGGACTGTGTCTCAGGCCAGGTCGCCCAGAAGCAGAGCCCGAGACACAGACTGGAATGCATGTGACTCGCTGAGGAATGCTTCAGGAGAAAAGCAGAGAGCGAAGCAGGACAGGGCCTGGGAAAGGGCTAAGCTAGGATGTGTCTCAGCGGAAGTCCAGCTTCAGCCTGACCCCATGGGGAGCTCTGGCACGTGAACTGCACCGTGGAGTTGACCACCTTGAACTAAGAGGCTGGGCTTCGTTCCCCCGGTTTAATCAGTCGTTGGCTGTGTCTGCCTCTGATGTTTGGGGTGAGAGGGACTCCAGGATGAGGCAGCTCCTATTCAGTGAGGCAATTCTCCAGAAAGGGGCTCCAGCTAGAAGCCCACAGCTGCCAACATTGCGTGGCAGCTGGGAGATGGGTGCAGGGCCCAGTGTAAGGGAATCTGGGTGGGTCATCACAGCACCCAACACAGAAGGTCCCCCTGATCTGAGATCTGGCACTAACTAAGTGAAGAGGAGAGAGGAAAGCATGCCTGTAGAAGAAGCAGCATGTGCAAAGGCCCTGAGGCAGGCAGGAGCCAGATTCATTGAAAGGAAACTTAGGGTGGCTCTAACAGAGTGAATGAGAACGAGAGTGGGAGATTAGGAGAGAGGGGTCAGCCACCATGAAGCACCTGCAGGCCGTGATCAGGAGGGTAATCCTTATTCTGAGGGCAGTGGGGGTCAGGGGACACTGCTGAGCAAGGGAAGAGGTGATCCAGCTTACCTGTTGTAAGGCTACATCTAGCAGCACGTGGAAAATCCACATGGGGCTGAGACTGGGAACAGGAGACCATCTGGAGGCTGTTGTAACTGTTCAGGGGAATCACCAAGCCTGAGTGGTGGTGAGGGGAGGGGGCACAGGAGATGGGGACAGGGTGAGGCCAGACTTCAGGAGGTGACAATAATGGCAGTTATCGATCACTTCCCATGAAGTGCTCCAAGCACTTCACAGAGTGTTACTTAAGAACATCCCTGCATAGTAGAAACTTATCACCCCTGCTTCACAATGGGGAAACTGAGGCATGGTGTGATCAACGGCCTAGAAATGGCTCAAACTCTCACTTGCCAAAACTTTCTGTCCCCCCCCCCAGTGGCCCCAAGACACTTGCACACCTCAGGCATCCAGGATACCTTGGGGCAGGTGAGGCACCTGACTCCCCTCCACCCCCAGCTGGGGACAGGTGGGAATCCCGTCATGCGTCACCAATCACTTTCTCATTTCTCCCTCCTCCAGAAGTCGGTGTGATCATTACGTGCCAGGACTCCCAGCCACAGACCCCATTTCCACCCAGTTCCTCGAGCTCTCCTATGGGGCGGGACCCCACGCCGTGTGACCCGGCAGCCCAGAGGGAAACAGGGACCTGCCCGAGGCCACCCAGCATGTGCCTGGTGCAGGTGCCTGCAGCTGAGGCGAGGCCACCGGGGCCTGTGCTGTTATCTGTGGCCGGAGGCAAGAGGCCCAGTGGGACACCTGTGGCCCCTGATACTGTGGCCTGTGGTCCCGGCTCCGTGAGGACAGGCAGGCTGTGCCCAGTCCGGAGACAATCGAGAGCAGATTCTGGCCAGTGATTCATGACAACATCACGGCCAGGGCTGCCCCGTGGAGCCTGAAGATCACAGGCAGGATCTTCCGGGGCTGGGGCGGGGGGAGGGGTGGGGGTGGTGGGGGGCCCCGGGGTCAGCAGAAGTCCCTTCCTAGGAGGAATCCACACGGCCGCTTCTTGATGGTCATGGGCTCGTTCGTGGAGCCCCTGCTGTGTGTCAGGTCCTGTGGGACACTGCGGTGGCCAGCAGACCTGGTGCCTGTCCTCAGGGAGCTGACACTTGCGTGGAGGAAGCAGGCATCAAATAAGGAACCCCATTAAGAGAATGGGGCCGGCCGAGCACTGGGCAGGAGAGGTGCGGGGGGCTGCACGAGAATGTACCAGGAGGCCTCCCCAGTGGGGTGACTTTGAGCTGAGGCCTAACGGATGCACAGGGGGGAGCTCTGGGAGGAGGTGGAGGAAGAGCATGCTAGGAGGGGATACAGCATGTGCAAAGGTCCTGCAGTCGGCCAAGTGTGGAATGCTCAAGAGTAAGAGGGCAGAAGGGAGGGCCAGAGTGATGAGGCGGGAGCAGGAACGGATCAGCAGGCACCCCTAGGCCGAGGTGAGGAGCTTGGATTTTAGCTTGGGGGCCATGGGGAGCCATGGAAGGCTTTAGGCAGAGGTTGGGGGTGAACTGGATCAGACTGGAGTCCAGTGGATCTGCTACACAGGATGGCCTCAAGGGGCCTGAGTAAATGCAGGTTCTAAGACTTGAGGACCCAGGCCTCCTGGGTCTCCCCCTTTCCAATATTCAAGGCCCTGGTAGCCAGCAGGCAGAGGCCCAGCTGGGCCAGTCCCAGGCGCCCCATGGCCCCCTGGCTGCCCGCCCCCACCTGGACCTCCTGGGGAACATTCCAGGCAGCGATTATCTCAGTTCTGAGCACTAACTAGCCCAGTTTCACCTCAGGCCTCCCCAGCTCTGCTCCGAGAGGGGCCCCTGGGGAGGCGAGGTCCCGAGGAAGGACCGCAGGGGCAAGAAGTCAGGATCCCTGGGCTGGCTCCTAGGACTGCTCAGAACTGCAGCTGCCACCGAGGTGAGGACGCCCGGCCGGGGACGCCGCCAGCAGCCTCCACCCCGGCCCCCGCGCTCCTGCGCCCTGGCCAGCGTCCACCCCACCCAGAGCACCCCCTGTCTCCTCGCTCCGGCTCGGATGCTCTGCCCCCTCAGCCTGAAGCCGGCTCCGTGTGCGGCTCTGTCTCTTTATCTCTCTCTGTCTCTGTCTCTGTTTCACATCCCGTCTCTCTCTCTCTCTCTTTCAGGCCCTGTCTCTCTCTGTCTCTCTGCCTCTCTCTGTCTCTGTCTCTCTGTCTCCTCGCCCCCCCACCCCAGCTCAGCGCCCACTCATTCCCTCCCCCCCAGGCACGGGTGAGGGGTGCTCCTCCGTCCCAGCCCGGGGGCGCGGGTGGGGCTGTCCCTGGGCGGCCTCCAGGCAGGGGAGCGGAGATGGTGCTGTGCGCCCTCCCACCCTGCCGGTTTTTCCAGCTCAGCGCCGCCCTGGACTGGGCCACCCGCTCCGGGACCCGCCCTCCCTGGGCCCAGCGGGGCTGCGCCAAGGTGAGGCCTGACCAGGAGCGTCTTGGGAAACGGAAGCCGAGGCAGGACCAAGTTGCCTGGACCCTCTGCACCAGCCCAGGCCCCACGTACGCATGGGGAAACCGAGGCTCAGAGAGGGCTTAGGGTCACACCGCTAATTAGGGTCGGAATTCGAACCCAGGACTCGGGAAGGGATTCAGACATAACCGAGGGTCTCCTTCATGCTCCCAGTCCCCCAGCCTCCTTCCCCAGAGCCCACCCTGGTCCACTTTCTTGTGTGTCCTTCCAGAATTGTCCATGCATTTCCATATCTCCCTGCTTTATGAATGCTCTAACACAAATGGTGGAACAATGGGCATTGTTCTGCACCTGCTTCTGTGCTCAGCCGTCTCTCGGAGATCTTGTCTCATCAGAACCTTCCTCCTTATTTCTAACGCCCGCTGGGTTCTCCAGGGAGTGGGCCAGCCTCACCGATGATGAATGCCCCAGTTGTCTCCAGTCTGTTTTTATATAGGAAATGTCGCAGCGACCCCCACCCCCAACACACACGCACGTACGTGCACACACGCCCGCCTGCTCACACCTGTGTGCGTATGCAGGCTGCTGGCCTGTAGGAGCCAGGCGTCTGGAAGGCGACAGTGGGTCTCACCCAGGGAGTGGATGGGATCATGGAGGGGAGCCTGGTGACTGGAGATTTCTGGGCCTGCTCCGCCTGAAGCAGAAATTTGGGCGGAGGAACCCTGGAATCAGCATTTTTAGTAAACACCCACCTGCTCCCACAGAGGAGGGACTCAGAGCCGGGGGCCATGGCAAAAGGGTGGGCTGTGCGGCTGGGTTTTCAAGCCGTGTTCCCAGCCCGCAGGGCTCCTAGCAGTGCCCCCATCTTGGCAGCTCCCTTTGTTCCATTCATGTGGTGAGGCTCTGGGAAAACGGCGGGGGGGGGGGGGAATAAAAAGGGTTATACAGTGAAATAAAAGCAATAATGAAGCGGAAAAGCCAATAGGTGGGGAAACAGGCAAAGAAAGGGCACAGAACAAGCCCAAGACTCCACAGGCCTTGGTGTTAATATGTGGCAAGGCTGAGCTTGAACCCAGATCTCCTAACTCTCAGGCCAGGAGTTTTCTATTGCATTCCATCCCACCCTGGTCAGTCTCCTGTCAGCTAGCCATCACCCATCCACCCGCTCACCCACGCCTCCCCCACCTGGTCACTGCTCACACCACCAACCAGCCCACCCCTGTCCATCTGTCCATCCATCTCTCTGTCCATCCATCCATCTGTCCAGAGACACAACCACTCATCCAACATCCATCCTCCATCCTCCATGCAGGACTCAGAGCTCCTACTACGTGCCAGGTGCCATTCTGAGTGCTGAGAACACAGCACCAACACGACAGACCTGTTCCCACCCAGGAGCTCAGCGCCTATGGGGGAGAATTACCGCAGATAATCACACACGTGTGCTCCCCAAACGGGGTCCTGGCTGTGAACACTGTACACAGGAATGCAGGGGAGCAAGTGGGGGGTCAGGGGAGACCTCCTTGGGTGAGGACCCTCTCCTCTGAGAATCAAGTAATGAGCAGGCATGAACCAGGTAAAAAGAGCAGGGAAAGGAATTCATTGAGGAGGGAACAGCATGAGCAAAGCCTGGAAGGAGGAACAGCAAGTTGGAGGAAGGGGACGAAGTCTGGGAGGCGGGCGGGTGGGAGGTGAGGAGGGGGTTGAGGTGTCGGCGTGAGCAGGGACACACCGGCTGTGCTGAGGACGAGTGTGATTGGAGCCCCATCTGTAGGGAGAGGGGGATCAGAGGGGCCGAGGCGCTGGGGTAGGAGCCACAGAGCAGAGACCCAGGCCCCCGGAAGCCCACGTGGGAGAAGCTCTGGGGAGCTCCGCTCAGGACCGGGTCCTGCCTCCCGCCTGTCTCCCCGGGAGAACCAGCCCCGGCCTGCCCTCCCAGTCGCAGCACTGTCTCCCTGGCCCCCCGCCAGCTCCCTGCCAGCCCCGGCCTGGCCGCCTCCTTCCACTCACCTGCCAATCCTGCCCCACTGCGGGGGCGTCTTCCTCCTCCCCGCCCCCGCTCATCCAGGGCACCAAGCCCTCCATGGGGGGAGGGTGGGGTGGACGGGTGCCCTCAGGCATCACCCAACCCAGCAGGAGCCCCATGAGAGCCACAGATCACTCCATCCAAAGCCTCCACATACGCTCTGCAGTAACACTATGCATTTATTGAGTGCCTACTGTGTACCAGACCCTGGGCTCAGCACTTCCCACCAGTTCTTTCATTTTATTCTCTCCAGTCCCCGGCTGCCACCACCCTGTAACCCTGGAAGGAAGAAGTCAAATCAGGTCCCTCCTCTGCTCAGATCCCCACCTACCCACTACCACGTACACACACCACCTTCCATCTCCCCTCCTACTTCTCTCCCCCCACTCTGGCCCCCCTTCTGCTCCCTGAACAGAGAAAGCATGATCCCACCTCAGGGCCTTTGCACTTGCTGTTCCCTCTTTCCCCAGACATCCCCATGGCTCTCTTCCTTACCTAGCCTTTCAGGTCTTTGCTTAAATATCGCCTTTTCTCAATGAGGCTTTCCCTGACCTCTGTAGTTAGATGCAACATCACACACACACACACACACACACACACACGCGCACACCCCTCTCCTTCCTCTTCTTCATTTTTCTCCACAGCCCTTACCATCTTACCGACTGTGTCCCCCACTCTGAGAAGTAAACTCCATGGGGACAGGGTTTGGGGCCGTCTTATTTCCTGCTGTATTCCTGGGCTGAGCACAGTGCCGAACACACACAGGGGCTCAGTGAAGTCACCCTGGGGCACATCTTCGAGCCTTCTGTGTGCCAGGCTCGGGGTCACAGACACAGCAGAGAACAAATGAAAACATGGTGGGAAGCGGCATCAGAGGCCCGGGTCCAGGACCTCATGCAGCCCCTTCCCGGGTGTGGACCTCAGAACAGTCCTGGAGGCCTGCAGCGTAACTGATCCCCCGGACTGGTGCTCGCCCGGTGCCATCCCACTGGCTCCTTCCAAGGCCCCTGGGACGTCCACGGCGTCATCATTCTTCTCGGGCAAATGCTGGGCACGGTTACTGTTGACACCATGTGGTCCACACTTTTACAGGTTTCACAAGTAGCTCCAATCGACCGAAACCCACCTCAGCGGAACCCTCAGTTACCCAGAGCTGGGTTCGTCGTTGTTTGTTTTTTCCTTTTGCTTCCCTTGGTTCATTTACCAGACATTTATTTCCTGGACACCGAGCGTGCGGACATCATGGAGCGTCATGGACACCAGCTTACAGACAGGCCTGATGCACAGGGAGACAGAAACTAGGAGAGAGAGGGGCCGGAAAATGGGGAGGGCGTGCAAACCGCAGGAAGACCATCGAGTGGGCATTCGGTGGGTTTGGTGGTGAAAACGTACCAACTCTTCTGGACCCAGGTTATACTTCCATAAACAGTTTACATTTTAAAACATATAACAGAAAAAAAGAAGAAAGGAAGGAAGGAAAAGACACATTGCACACAGATGAAGGTAATGCACAGACAAAGGTCTGGACGATTGCACCCCAAAATCATAAAACCGCCCTACGAGGATGAGGAAGGGGCCGGCCCCGGGGCGTATGGTGCCAGCTCGACTTCAGCCGGGTCAGGACTGTTTCCACATTTTAAGAGAACGGGTATGCGCATGACTAGCATCATTTTCAATCGTAGAAAAGGCAAAGAGACAGGCCAGCCTGGGAAGCAAAGGGCACCTTGTGTCTCCTGAGCACCCACCATGGGCCCCAGGGGCACGCATCGGGCCCCCCAGCCCTATCTCCCAGGTTTCACCTCAGCTCGGCCACTGGTGGAAGCCGGGAGCCACGAGGCCAGGCTTCCTCTCTTGTCACCCTGTGGCCTTGCAGACAGCACGGCTTCCCACTTCCCAGGCAAGGAAAGTGAGGTCAGGGAGGGTAGCGATGGCGCCAGCTACACTCAAAGAATGTTCCTGAACATCTAAGGAGACAACGCAGGTGAAAGTCCTCGGTGACCTCACCAGGTGCCACCGTCCGGCCCAGGACCAGCTACATGAAAATGCGGAGCCCCTCGATGTGAACTCGTTAAGAATTTCAGGACGCACTAAACCGAGCTCGGGGCCCTTCCGAGCACGGGGCGCCGTGTGACTGCCCGGGTCACAATCCCTGAAGCCAGCCCTGGTCTTGCCTGGGTTCACCACCAGGGTTTCCAAACCCAGAATGGAAACTAAGAGAGTTTTCTGAGTACCTTCAGGCAGTCTGAAAGCTCCTATCTCCAGAACTTTCCGTTCCGTGCCAGCTGTTTTAACATGCTGGTGTTCATGGGCTCTAAGGGCAACAGGGGCTCCCCCCTTCCCACGCGTAGCAATAACAACAGCAGCTACTATTATTGAGCACTTAGTGTGTGCGGCCATCATGTGGAGCTTTGCACACATTTAACTCTTTGACTCTGCACACCGATGCTGTTAGGGAGGTGCTCTCGCCGGCAGGCTCTGGAAGGGGAAACTGAGGCACCGAGTGGGGAGCCGCTCACTCCAGGTCGCACAGCCGGAAGGGGGCAGAGCTGGGATTCACACCCGAGCCCGCGGGGCTCCAGAGCCCATGCGCTGGCCTGGGAAGGAAGGTAAAGGCCAGCGGGAGGCGGCCGGAGGTTGGCAGAGCCACGCCAGGCCAGGGAGCGAGGCTCCGGGGACGGGAGCTGCCGGCTGGGCCGCCCTCTGTCCCACTGCCTCGCCTCCCTGCTTGGAGCCCCGAGCTCTGGGCTGGAAGGGCCTTGGCCAGGCAGTGGTTTCGCCATCCCTCTCGAAACCCTGGGGAGCTCTGGGAGCCGAACAGGGCTATCCAGCCCAGGGAGTCCAGGCCAGAGCACTGGGTAAGGAGCACGCTCCAGGGTCACCCTGACCCAGGTTCAAATCCTGCCTCTGCCACCCACCAGCTGTGTGACCTCAGGCAAGGTAATCCCCCTCTCTGAACTCTTGTGTCCTTTTTGGTTTTTCCTTTTGACCCTCAGGTACAAAGGGCCGAGTTATCTGACTCCTCAATTCACAACATGTTATCATCATTGTCCACACAAGGCTCCTCTCTGGTCGTCTTTATTTTTTCCCTTCAACCCCACTCCCCCCTCCCCGCCCACCTCATTCTCTTATATTTGATGTGTATCTTTAGTTAATTTTTTTTACTTTGATTTTGAGTTTAACTTATGTACAATAAAGTGCAGAAAGGGAACTTATCTCAATGAATTTTTCTCTCAGTGAATACTTATATATGTATAAACCCATGTGACCACTGGTTGCCCAGGTCAAGACAGAACTTTTGCAGCAGCCTAGAAGTCTCCCCCATGCCCCTTCCCAGGCAGTAACTCCTCTACTCACAGAAGGAGCCACTGTTGTGACTTCTAGGTTCGTCTGACCTGTTCTGGAACTTCCTATCAGAGGAATCACACAGTATTCGGTCTTCTGCGTCTGGCTTCTTTCCCTCAATGTAATAATGCTTTAAGATTCATCCGTAGCGTGCATGAATCAATAGCTTACTCTGTGTTGTTGCTGAATAGTATTCCATTTATAGACGGACTACAATTCACTGACCCTCTCACTTGCTGAAAGACGTTTGGGTTGTTTCCAGTTTAGGCTATTATAAATAAAACTGCTTTCAAGATGCTTATAGGTCTTTCCGTGGACATATGTTTTCATTTCTCCTGGGTTTATTGAAGGTCAGATATTCTGATTTGTTTTTTAATTGATTTTGGTATAACTTTTAAACTTACAGAAAAATTACAAGAGTTACAAGGAACTCCAGGATATCCTTCTCCCAGATTATTCATCTTTTGTCTCACTTGCTTCATCACTTCCCCTCTATATTTCTCTCTTGCCCTAAATTATCCGAGAGTCAGCTGTAGATGCGATGTGTTTTATCCCTAAACCCTCCAGCACGACTCCCCTGACCCCCCACGACACACACACGGTACCACCATCAAATTCAGGACTCATCGAAACAGCGCTGCCATCGAACCCACGTGCCGTGTTCAACATTCTGAACTTGTCCCCACGAAGGTCTTTATGACCGTTTTCTGGTCCAGGATCACACCTGGCTTCCTTCCGTCCTATCCAGGCTCTTTCAACAGCTCCTCAGTCGCTCCTCGATGTTTGTGACCTTGACACTTTTGAGGACAACGGGCCAGCCGCTCTGTAGCCTGTCTTTCTCTTTGGATTTGTTGATGTTTCCTCGTAGATCCAGGTGGCACATCCCTGCAGGGATATGAGAGAAGTGAGGCTGTACTCTTCCCGTGTGTCCTGTCGGGCGGCACACAATTGTGGTTTGTCCTGTTGCTGGAAAATGGGGATGACAAAAGCTCCCACCTCACGGAGCTGTTACGGGATTAAACGAGACACAGCCCAGGGCCTCTTCTGTAATTATCATCTCTCCTGCCTTTGCAGGGAGAGCCAGGCATGGTGTAGAAGAATAAACACAGGGCTGCCCCCGCCCAGACCTGTCTCCTGAGCCCCAGTCCTCGCCCAGCCTCCTAGAACTTCCAACCAGGATGGGAAGAGAGACAGGAATGCACAGGAGCCTGGAATTCTAGTCAGACCAGGCTGCGGGCCCCTGACGCTGGCTCAGCCTGATCCACTCACTGAGTGACGGGGACCTGAGGCCCCAAGGGTCACACAGTGAGCCACTTGGCCAGCGGGGTCTCAGCCCGGCTGCTGCACCCTCCACACCAGGGCTTTCAACTTAGGGGATTTTGCCCCCAAGGGGACACTTGGCGGCGTCTGGAGACATTTCTGGTTGTCACAACTTGGGGTGGGGATGCCACTGGCGTCTAGTGGGTGGAGACCAGGGATGCTGCAATGCACAAGACAGCACCCACAACAAAGAATGATCCCATCCCAAATGCCGACAGTGCCAAGGTTGAGAAGGCCCGGTCCACGCTGAACTAATGACAGTGGGCAGCGGGTGAGCCCCTGGCCCACTCATGCTGCCTGATTTCTCCCAGTGCCCAGCTGGCCGCAAAGAAAAGGTAGTTGGGACCTTCAGCAGCATCTAGGGCTTAAGAAGGGGAGATCCTGTTGTGCAAATGGGGTTTTGCTGCCCAAGTCTTTTTTTCTGAGTCCACAGGGGTTCAAATCAGCACTGTTAGAGAAGGTTTGAGGATGTCACAACCTCTGGGGAGCTGGGGGTGGGGGCTTACAGGAACATCAGGAACCCTGGCCTGGAAACGCAGGGTTGGGGGATCTTAAACCATCCTTGGCAGCCAGATTGCTGGGTGGGGGCGGTTACACCCCAAGATCCTGTCTTCTTTTCTGGGCTCTGATTTTATAGAATTTGAGGTTCCAGGTGGTTCTAGTTCCAGGCAGGGAGAGAGAACTCACCCTGACATGTAGCAGATTCTCAGTAAATTATTCGTTGAAAAACCGAATTGTGATAAAAATCGATACTCATTGAGCATTTACCACGTGCCAGGCACTAGTCTAGGGACCAGGCACATGTCACCTCCTTTCATCTCGACACACTCTGTGAGAGAGGCACTGTTACTGTCACCCTCATTTTGCAGAGAGGAAACTGGGGCACAGAGAAGTTAAGTCACTTGCCCAAAGTCCCACAAGCCCACTGAACCCCTGGTCATCTCCAGGTCAGCCCCTCTCCCTCTCACTGCCTTAGGGGGACTGTGTCCCCGAACCTAAGCTCATAGTAGAGACTTATGCCATGAAGCCCTGGGGCCCTAATGTAATGGGACCCTTTTGTTTATCAAGGGCTTACTTTCCACCAAGCCCTACACTGCACAACAGTCAGGGATGTGATGAGACCCACTGCCCAGATGAGGACACTGAGGCTCAGAGGGGGAGGTCACTTATTCCAGGTCAAACATCTAAGTGACAGAGTTGGGATGTGAACCCACACCCATCTGACTCGTGAGCCTGGCAGGGAGATAGCAAAGGAGCAAAGGGCGATGAGGAGAAACTGTCTGACATTGGCGGGGGGACCATGGAGAGTCAACCTCAGTTCATGCCTCGATCACTCTCCCCAAACTCCGTCTCAGTGTGCAGACACCTGACCCGAGACAGAGGCCCATTCAATGACGTTTGTCATAACAACGTTTGTGGCTTGAAGGCAACATCATGTCCATCCAGTGCGGAATAGTTCATTAAAATATGGTAGATACATATAGAGGAATATGATGCATTAGAGAAAAAGCAATGAATTAGAGGGACATGGAGGCATTGCTAACACACAGCCTTCCAGGAATGCATGCTGCTCTGTGCAGAATGTGACCTATCCGATTGTCCCTTACAGCATTGTGTGAGCTAGGAAAAGGCTGGAAACAACCTAAATGTCCATCCAAAGGGGACTGGCTAAATAATTACGGTACATCCATGCAATGCAATATTGTGTGATCATCAGAAAGAATGAAGCAGCTCTATAGCACTCATATGAGCAACCTCCAAGACACATTGTTGAACAATGTACAAAGAACATTGCAAAGTACAGACCAGTGTGAAAAAGTGCTACAATGTGTAATGTGTATAAATACCATATATATGTGTGTGTGTGTGTGTGCGCGCGCGCACGCGCGCTCACACGGACCATATGAAACAAGAAAACTGCTAGGAACAGCGGGGACCTCTGGAGAAGGGAACTGGGGGTTTAAGGGCCGGAGTGGGAGGGAGACCAACTTTTCACTGTAAACCTTTTCATACTTTTCGAATTTTGAACAATGAGTATATATTATATATTCAAATTAAATAAAAAATTAAAAAGAAAAATGCATAGAGGCCATGGAGCAGTTGAACTGAGATTATCCACAGGAAAAGTGGCATGCTGTGGGGCCAGAGCAGGATGAGGAGGGCGTCCAGCAGGGAGGGAGGGGGTGGGGGTGTGCAGAGTAGGAAATTGGTTACACACAGGGGTTGCTCAAATAAGTAAATATATTAAGAAAAATGGAAGCCAATTTTCTCATTGTCAGAAAAAAGAGTTCCAAATATGGAAAGAGAAAACTAGAATAAATTCTGTGGCTCTGCACTGGAGCGTTACCAGTGTAAACTCATAGTTTTCTAAATAGATGATACATAGATAGATGACAGAGAGAGAGAATTGTTAGATATAAAAGTAATACAGATATAAATACGTGTCTGTGTATACACATACACACAGTCTTTAGTTCTGTCCACCAAGAGGGGCTGACAGCAGTGACACCCCAGCAGCAATGAGCACACTTCGTGCCAAGACCTTGGCTTCTAGACACCTCTCTCCACTAAAGGGAGCCAGGGCTCCCTGGCTGATTCCAGGGCTGAGGCAGAGAAAGTACTCCATGAGCCTGAAGCACCTTGTGCCAGAAAGTAAGAACATGCTAAAAGAATGATGGCAACGGCAGCCAGTTAGAAGGGGCTCCCAGTGGCCATATATGGGAAAATGTGAGCATATAAATAATGAATAATAATAACGTACTACAACTCATTGAATAAAATAGAAAACCAGGAATCCATACCGATAAAAATAAATGAACCATTGGAAGTTTGTCGAGGAACAGGATATTTACATGGTTTCAAAGTACCTCCCCTCAAACACTTACTATTGCAAAGGGGAAAAATGTAACCTTACAGATGTGAAGTCTAGTAGATACCTCTTCAATCAAGTGATCAAAGTGAGCACCATCATTCTCATCACAAGGAAAAAAAATTGTAACTATGTGAGGTGACAGATGCTAACTAAACTTATTGTGGTGATCATCTCATAATATATTCACACAGCAAATCATTATGCTGCACACCTTAAACTGATACAATGTTACATGCCGATTACATCTCAAGGAAACTGTAAAAAAGAGTGAACACCATCAACAATGTGACAAAGAGAAGAATGCAGCATCACTTCCGTGATTTTGCTGCCAAGGATGCGTCACCAGAATCTAACCACGAGGAAACAACAGGCAAACCCAAAGTGAGGGACACGCTACAAAATAGCGGCCCGTCATCCTCAAAAGCGTCAAGGTCGTGAAGGTCAAGGAAAGGCAGGAGCTGTTCTAGATTAAAGGAGCCCAAAGAGGTGTGGCAACTAAATGCAACATGTATCCCAAATTGTACCCTTTTACTGGACATTATTGGGGCAATTGATGAAACTTGAATGTGTCTGAGTAGATGGCGGTAATGTATCCCGTTAATTTCCTGATTTCAATGGTTACATTGTAGTTATATAGGAAACATCCTTGTTTGTAGGAACTATATATCAAAGTATGGGGGGTGATATGGCAACAGGGCAGCAATTTATTCTCAAATAATTCAGGAAAAAAATGTTCTTTGTACTGTTTTTGTAACTTTTCTATAACTTTGAGCTCTTTTTCAAAATAAAAAGTGCTATAGATTGAAGGTCTGTGTCGTCCAAAATTCATGTGTTGAAATAACCCAAGGTGCAGGCATTAGGAGGTGGGACTTTGGGAGGTGATTAGGCCATGAGGTTGGAGCCCTCATGAATGGGATTCGTGCCCTTATAAGATGCCCCAGAGAGCTCCCCTGCCCCTTTCACCTTGTGAGGACACAGCATCTGTGAATCCGGGGACGGGTCCTCACCAGACACAAATCCGCCGGCAACCTGATCTTGAACTTCTCAGCATCCAGAACTTCTCGAGATCAATTTCTGCTGTTTATGAGCCTCCCAGCCTATGGTATTCTGTTATAGCACCTGAATGGACTAAGATAGAAAGTTTTCTTTAAACAGAAAAAAAGTAAGAAATAGAGTAAGATCTAGGGTTGAACACCATTAACAGGAATTAAAACACATACTCATAGCATTTCCTATGACTCAGCAAGGCACTCCTGGGTATGTGCCCAACTGAAATACGTATGTGTGTTCACCAAAAGATGTATTCTAGAATGTTCATCATGGTCCAATTCTAAAGAGCTAAAAGCTGGAAACAACCTAAATGTCCCCCAGCAATCAAACGGGTAAACGTGTTGTGGTATATCCATGCAGTGGACTTCTCTTCAGTAACAAAAGGAACAAATCTTGATACACACAACAACCTGGATGAATGTTAAAGTCACAACATTTAATAAAAGAAGTCAGACAGAAAAGAATGCATATTGTGTGATTCCACCTATATAAAGTGCAGAAACAGGCAAAATTAATGTGTGCTGTTAGAAATCAGAATAATGATTACCCTTAGGTGAGGGGTGACTAGAAGGGGCACGAGGGGCTCCTGGGGCGCTGGAATGGTCTGTGTCTTGATCTGGATGCTGGTCACATGCACAGGTCCACGTGGGGCAAAGCCACTGAGCTGCATTTCTCTGTTGTGTGCACTTTCCTGTGTGTGTATATTTCACTAAGAAGAAAAGACAGAAAACAACTCGATGTGTCTATCAGGACAGATATCAACCACATTGGGGTGGGGGCTGTGAAAAGTGGGCAGAATGGAGGTGGGGAGCCGAGATGAAGGGGGAAAATAAACCAAATGCAATGCAGGCCTTGCAGGGACTGACGGCAATGTCGTCCAGACCGGGAAGCACGGTGAGCTCTCTGCCCCTGAGCTTCAAGACTACAGGAGGGAAAGGGTCCCCATCATCAGGACGCTCCTCACAACGCCCCCAGGGTCAGCAACTCGAGCTTGCTGGCCAGCCCGTCTGGCATATGAGGACTGAGGCATGGCTCAAGCAAGCAGCCAGGTCGCCCTGACTCCTGCCCCAGCTCTCTCTCCTCCACAGCCTACTGACCCCCACCCACCAGCTTCTCTCGGAAGCCTTCCTCCTCCCGGCCACCTCCGTCCCCGCCAGCACTCCAGGGCTGAGGCCTGTGAGGCAGGGATCTGGTGACAGCTACAAAAATAAAAGCTCACCCGGCCCGGCTCCCCAGCCTCCAGGCTCACCTCGCACAGATCCTAGCTGGGCCGGCCCCAGGCAGGCTGGCAAAGGTGGCTCCCAGCCCTGGCAGGCCGAGGGCTGGGTGGAGCAGGTGGTGGTGGCAGCATGGGGCAGAGGGGTTATCCGGGGTGGTGTGGGGTGCTTGGTCCTAGCATGCTGGTGCTGGGTGGATCACACATGGAGGGTGGGGAGCAGGATTTGCTCTCGCTGGGGTTAGCAGAAGAGATTCTGTCCATTCCAAGAGGCTGGTTCAAGCCTGGCCTGATGCACACTGAGATTTCAGAGTCTCAGGGGAGAAACCCGAGGACAGGCAGAAAATTTTCATGGCAGAATGTCTTCATGCATGACTTCTGTAATTAAAATGAATTAAAAGAAATCCTTCCACCACATCTGATGGAAACTATTCTTCCTAAGCAAAGAGCAAGTCCCTTGTTCTGCACTCATGTGCAATAGTGTCAGTAGAACATTCTCAGACAAGGAAGCACTGGGGCATCACTAAGAAATGCAGGTCACAAAACAGCTCACACAGGTTGATTCCGTTTTGGCAAATGTATCAGTTAGAAATAGATTCAGCTGCCAGTAACAGGAAGCCGAAATGACAGAGACCTCAATAGCAGAGATTTATTTTTCTATCATGTAAACAAGTCCAGAGCAAGGTAGCAAGGACTGGTGTGGCTATTCCACCACCATCAAGAATACAAGTCGTCTTTTATCTTCTGGTTTCACCACCCTCAGTATGTGGCTTCCATGCTTCAATGTTTGCCTCATAGTTCAAGATGGTCCCTGAAGCTCCAGCCATCACATCTGAGTTCCAGGCAGGAAGTATAAAGAAGTGGTCGTGGTGGGGTTTGCAGAGGAGGGAGGCAATGTGCCTCACAGCTGAATCAGCCCCTTTTAAACAGCTTTCCTGGAAACCTTACCTATAACTTCTATTTATATCCCATTGGTCATCCCTAGCTACAAGAGAAGCTGGGAAATGTAGTCTCTTAGAAGGGCACTTGCCCTTCACAATAGAGGGGTCTCCTTGCTAAGGAAGAAGGAGGGGGTGAACATCAGGCAGTGTTAGCTACCATGAAGAAAAAATACACATGGAACAAAAGTTCTGGAAGGAAATAACAACTGCTGAATACAGAGCCCTCTCTCTGCAATCACCCTGCATGAACTAATCTGTCAAATCTTTACAAAACACTACAAGGAATTTTATTATCTTCTTATTACAGATGGGGAAACTGAGGCACAGCAAGATGCAGTAACTTACCACAAATCACACAGCCAGGAAATGGTGGATTCAGAGCCAGAATACAGGTGGCCAAATTCCAGCATCTGGATTCTTAACCCACCAAAATGGTAATGATTTCGTTAATAATAATGATGTGTGTGCTGGCGCTGCTCTAAATATGGTGCACGGATTAACTCATCTAACCCTCACAACAACCTTATGAGGCAGGTACTAGTACTATTCCATTTCATAAACAAGGAAACTGAGGCACAGAGAGGTAAAGCGACTTGCCCAAAGCCACACAGCAGGTGTTAACAGGGTTTATTTCTGGGTAGTGGAATTATGGGTGCTTTTTATTTCCTTCTTTTATTGATACTCTGCATTCACCAACCCTCCCACCATGATCATGCATTATTGGGAAATCAAATAAAAAGAAAACACCCCTCCCAGGGTCCAGCCTCCTGCCTGTCCCCCAAAACCCCCCAGCCCCACCCTGGAGGCCTCAGGGAGACCGGGCCCTGCCTCCCTCTGCAGCCGGGCCTCTCTCCCTCCTCCGTGCCCTCTCCTCTGCAATCACGGCTTCCCGAAGAACTCTCCCTCTCTTGGCTCCCAGCCTCCGCTCCTCCGGCACCCCCTCCTGGCATGCCCTTCCTCTCATTCCTGCCTGCCGAATGGCTCCCATGGCTCCAGGCCCTGGGTCAGAGGCTCCTCACCCACGAGGTCTCCTGGGCCGGGGCAGGCGGCCCCCCTGCGCCCTTCACCCACTGCACTTTGCCTCCTCCCAAGGCCGAGGGGCCTGTTTGGCCCCATCGACAAACTTGTCAAGGGCTTTCTGGGTGCCAGGCCCTGGCAGGTTCACCCACTCGTTCATCCTCAAAACAACCTCTCTCAGCCTCACCCTGGCCTCCACAGCCCTGCAGGAAGGACCCTGCCACCCCTCTGTCCTCCTCTCCCACTCCTCCCCGGCTGCCTCTGCTCTAGCCACGCCAGCTCCTCTCTCTCTCCCTAACACAGTGAGCTCGGCCCTGTCTCAGGGCCTTTGCACCTGCTGCTCCTTCTGCCTGGAATGCTCTCTGAACACCCTCCCCAGTCACCCTCCGCCACTGCCTCCACTCTGTCTTCCTGAAGGCCTTTATCACAATCTGAAACTAGCTGGCCAGCCTGCTGGCTGTTCGTCGTCCGTCTCTCACACCAGAACGTCAGCTCCAGGGGCAGAGGGACCACCATGGGCCCACAGGAAGTGCTCGCTTGATGTTGGCTGAATATGTGAATGGCAGCCCAGGCCCAAAGAGGCTGAGCATCTTGCCTGAGGTCACCCAGCAAGTAAGGGACAAAGCTCAGAGCGTTTTTTTCTTGCCCTGGGATCTTACCCCTCAAAGGGTGTAAACTCGGGGTTCACACATCTGCCCCCCCCCACAGTGCAGCGACTGGCAGATGGGAAAGGAGCTGAGCGTGGGGCTCGGACAGGCATGGATCCAAACACCAACTTGTCTACTTTCTGGGCAAGTGATGTCCCCTCTCAGAGCCTCAGGTCCCCACTCTATGACATGGGACTCCTACCTCCTGGCCTCAAAGGGACCCAGGAGGGGCTCAGACTCTGACAGGTTGTAAGCCCCCTGAATCCCCGCTCACTCTGGGCCCCCTCCCTCCCCTGCATGTGGCCACAGCCAGTACGAGGTTGAAAACCCCCAAGAAGGTGCGGCCAGCTGGCCAGCTGGGGCCACAGGGTCTCCATCCCAGGTCACCCAGCACGTCAGCCATGCTGAGAAAGGATTCCAGGTGGGGGTTGGGGGGCCGGACAGGGAAGCAGAGCAAATGAGCGGTTTGGGGCCACGGCGGAGGCAGGAGAAGGACTCTCAGGTTCAGATCTCACATGAGTCACTCACCAGCTGTGGGGCCAGTGACTTCATCTCTCTGTGCCTCAGTTTCCCCAACTGGGGAGGGGGGTGATAAGCAGCACCAGAGTCATTGGATTGTTCTAGGGATACAAGGCCCGGAAAGCACACACGTGGTGTAGAGCTGGCGCTCGACGAACCGAGGCCCGTCCCCCTCACACCTCACCTGCTCAGGTGTCTGCTCAGATGCCACCTCCCCGCCACTCCCACCCACTTTCCTTCCTTCAGAGCCCTTGTCCCCAGCTGTCATCATCTTGTTCAAGTTACTGGACTTAGTGTCTGTCTCTCCCCATAAATTGTCACCTCCATCTGGGTCACCACATGTCCCCAGCACCCCGCATAGGGCCTGACACACAGCAGGTGTTCAATCAATGCATGTTGAATAAATGAGAAAAACAACTGGACAAATAAATCTCAGAAACAAGGACAAAACAGTCCCAGGAGGTCTGGACGGGAGTCTAGGGGAGGAGGACACGTTCTTTAGGTGTTTAGATGGGGAAGTCCCTCTTCTCTTTCTTACCCCAATTTCTACTATTCTTAGTTGTGCAGCATCGGACAGGTCACTGCCCCTCGCTGAGCCTGTTTGCAGGGCAGGAAAACACCAATAACGAAAGCCCCGGCCTCCAAGAGGCTGATGAGCCAATTATAGTAGCCAGCACACCCCCGGCCCAGTGTCTCCAGCTTTCATTTCTGACACCCACTTTCCCTTTTGGTAAAATCACCAGGCCATGGGCCACTGCATAAGACCATGCGGTGTGAACGTCTTCTCACAACTCGCCCATCCTGAGCAAACATGGCCTGGGGTTCCCAGCCAGCCTCAGTGGTCAACCCACTAAATGGGCCTGCGGTTAACACGACCAGCCTTCTGGGGCGGACGGAAGGATCGAGCAGGTCCGTCTGTGCCAAGGCCTCGGAGTGGGGCTTTCTTTGCATGTCATAAGCACTGAACTCGCATCCACTATTGTTCCTCTTCCTCCAGGTGCGTCTCTGGCCTCCTGGGCCCCTCTAGTGCCCCTTTGCCCCCTCCTACCCTCCCAACTTCTGAATGGTCTGGTCCCCCCTCCTCGCAAGCCTTTAGCCCTCCTAGCCTACAGATCCGTGGGGTGGGTGTCCCCCAATCTATGACATCTCCCCATGTCTTTGGGCACAGCTCCGTCCACAGTGCTCCCATACCAGGCAACCCAGGCCACCACGAGAGCCCTCGACCTATTAACCATTTTTCCCAGCCTTTTTCAGGGGCCATCAGATGGGCTTGGGTTCAAATCCCCTTTCTGTTGCTTCCAAATTGGGAAACAGGGCGCAAGTCACTTAACTCTGGCGCTGGGGGCGCCTGAACTTGGGGCTGGGCAAGGAGCCCCCGCGCACGGCGCAGGACTGGGGGCAGGGGCTGGGGTTACAAACCAGACTCCCGGCCCCCAGCTTTCCCGGGAGACTCGGGAGGCGGACTCAGCTCCCTAACCCGCTCCACCCCGTTCCACCCTGGGCACTAACCCCACTTCTGTGGGCTCAGTTTACTTTTGTGAAATGGGTGTAACACCCTCCACGAGGCGCTTACGTCGATTCAAGCAGGCTGTGAGTGTGTAAAGAGCGGCACTCAAGGCTGGCTCCGAGGCAGCGCCAGGAAAGGGGCGCGTGGGGGTCGCTCTTCGGCTTCGGCCTGGCTGCTCCCCGCTCAGCTCCTTTGTGTCTTCTGCAAAATGGGTGAGCGGCAGCCACGAGGCCACTCTCCGTGACAAAGGGGAGAGCGGGACCGGAGAGATTCCTTCCTCTGCTGTGACCCTCCGCGCCCCCCAGAAAGACTGAGTCGCCCCCTTCCCCAGGTCCGGCGCCCAGCCCCTGCCCTCCAGCAGGTAAATCCGAGGGGCGGCTGAGCCCATGTGCTGTCGCGGGTACTGGGCTGACTCCCAGGGAAAAATAATAACAAGAGCAAAGGCTTATATAACACCTCCTGCGTGCCAGGCACCGCGGCCGCCGGCCGGGGATCCACCAACCCCTCCAACCCCCGTCGACATCCTCGACTCTCAGGAATGCTGTCCGGGGCTGGGACGGGGGTGGGGGTGCAGCGCGGGGGCGCGGGAGCGTATGGGGGGCAGGGAAGCAAAAGCCTTACCCCGAGCCGTTTCTGTCCCAGGGACTCAGGGACAGTGGCCCCGGGCTCAAATCTGAGCTCAGCCACCTTGAGCAAGCAGGCGAGGCCGGGCCTCGTGTCCACATCTGGAGAGAGGACAAGTGGTAAATGTCGGGTCCCAAGGAAAGGGAGCACCCTTCCTCCACCTCCCTCCACCCGGCCCAGCTTCTTCCCTCCCGCCGGCCAGGGACACACACACCAGCCAGGGACACACACACACACAAGCTCGCCCACGCACCCAGCCTCCTCTCTTAAAATATATACACACACGCAAAGTAGTTTTTAAACAGCCCGCCCCACTACACTTACCCAAAGAATCTTCTCCAACCTGGGCTCAGCAGGACCAAGACCTGTACCCCTCCTCCTACATAACCCGGCCTGCCTGACTGCTCCCCAAACACCGTGCAGAGGTCACAGACCTCCAGGCCCCCCTAAACCCGAGCCTGGCACTCAGGACCAGCCAGAGGTCCCCGACCCCTCCCCAAGCAAGGTTCCCAGGCTCTCCTCCCCAGCACCCCGGGGCGCTGAGTCACCGCGTAAGCCTGACCCAGCACTCCTCTGCCCCTCCCCCCCAGACCTGGTACCCCCATCTCCAAGCACAGACCCGGGGCGGAGAGCAGCAGAGGAGGAGAAAAACCAGCTGTAACACCCCCACCCAACCCCCAAAAAAGCCAAAAATAATAGCAGCCCACGCACACACACAGCAACCCCCGACACACCAGAAAAGCAAAAATAAAACCGTATCAATCCAAAACAAAGAAAAAAAATCAAAAGCCAACTACTGCCCCCAAAAGGCTTTTTAACCATTCTCAAAAAAAAAAAAAAAGTTTATTAAAAGTGTTCTTAATGCTTGAAACGGAAAAGATTCCCAAATATACAGACGCCTCTTTTCTCATAGAAATAGATTATTTTTTATAATACAAAAAAAAAAGACCAAAAAACAACAACAACAACAATAAAAACAACAGCAACAGCAACAACCCCGCAGGAACATATTTAAGCGATTACTCCGGGCCCGGCTGACAGTTACACGTGGGTTGCGTCAGTCCCGTGTACACACGCGTTCAGCCATGTTTAAGCCGATTGCATCAACTTCGACACCGGCCCGCCCGCCGGCGCCTGGAGAGGGGCAGAGGGACAGGCAGAGTTCGTCATTCATCTGTACACATAGACATTTCTTCTTTAAATAACACCGCGGGCGGGCGCGCCCTCTGCGCGTGCGGCTGGTTTGGACAAAAATATAGATATATATATAATAAAATATTAAAGTTACCGACGAGCTCCCCGCGCCGCCAAGCGCCCCAGTGCCCAAGTTCCGCCGGCGCCACCAGGGCCGGGGCGCCGCCCGGAGTCCCGGCAGCGCGGGGGCCGGCCGGCAGGGGGACGCGCGCGGGGGCCGCGCTAGCAGTGGCCGGAGGAGGCGAGCAGGGGCTCGGGCAGCTGCTTGAACAAGTTCCGCAGGGTGCTGAGCTCGCGCGACAGCTGCTCCACCTTCTTCTGCAGCCGCTCGTTCTCGGCCGTGAGCTCCAGGACCTTGTGCTGCGTCTCCAGGTTGCGCATCTTGGCCTTGTCGCGGCTCTTGCGCACCGCGATGTTGTTGCGCTCGCGCCGGATCTTGTACTCGTCGCTGTGCTTGTCGACCGCCTTCTTGGCCTTGCTCTTGACCTGCGAGGGCGCGGGCGCCGCCCCCGCGTAGCAGGCGGCCGGGGGCGCCTTGGCGTCGGCGGGGCTCGGCGTGCCGGGCGGGCTGGACGACGAGGACGTGGACAGGCTGCCGCTGCTGCCGCTCGGCACCGCCTGGTAGCCGAGGTAGGCGCGCAGCGCGTACGGAAAGCCCGCCGCCATGCCTGCGGCGCCGCCGCCCGGCGCTCCGGCCTCCTCCTTCCGCTTGCAGTCCGCGGGCTCGAAGCCCGGCTCCGCCTTGAGCTCGGCGGGCGGCGGCGGCGGCGGCGGCGGGGGCGGCGGGTGCAGGGGCGCGAAGCAGCCGGGGTGCAGCGCGCCCTTGGCGGCCCCCAGGCGGCCCAGGCTCACGTAGCCGTACTCGGCCGCCTTCTTGCAGTTCTTGCCCCCGTAGTCGTCGGAGAAGAGGTCGGAGAGGAAGTCGTGGTGCTGCCCGGAGGAGGCGGGCGCGGGGGCGGGCGCGGGCGGAGCCGCCTCGAAGGTGTCCGTGGCCGTGGCCGGCGCCGGGGCCTGCGGCGCGCCCAGCGTCTCCAGGTACGGGCTGAAGTCGATGGCGCGCTCGTGGTCGCCGATGCTACCCAGCTCGCCGGCGGGGGGGCGCGGCCCGGGTCTGGCCGCGGGGGGCGCCACGGGGGCCGCCTTGCCGCCGTACGCAGCAGCCAAGCAGTCCGCCTCGTAGTAGAAGTTGGCCACTTCCATGGATTTAAAGGCAGGCGGCGGCGGCAGGGGGAGACATGCTGGGTCCCAGGCCACCAGGCGTTGCATGAACGCGGGTGCCCGGGGAGGGGGCCTGGGGCTGCCCGCTCCGGCCGGGCCGCAGGTGGCGCGGCCTCCCGGCTCCGATGTCGCCGCGGTGTCTCTGCTGCCGCTGCCGCTGCCGCTGCCGCTACCGCTGCCGCCGGGGTGGCCGCTATTAGTGCGGGGGCTGGCGGCTGGACCCTCGAGTGGGTCCCCTTCCCGGTCCCGTGCGCGGCTCTGACTCGCTAAAGTTTCTCCAGAGCCCGGTTATTTATAAAGGCGGACCATGGTAACGGCTGCGTCACGCCTGGCTGACGCCCCGGTCCCTCCCGCCGCCGCCGGGACGGGGAGGCCGCGGCCGTGGCCGCCCGAGACCCCGGGAGAGAGGCGGCGGGGCGCGGCGGCCGGACCTGAGCCCGGGAACGCGCCCTCGGGGGTCCCCGGGCCCCGGGGGGCGGCCTCACGCCCCCGGCCCCCCCACCCGGCGGCCCCGGGATTGGGAGCGAGAAGAGGAGGCGCGACCCCGCCCCCGGACCGCCCCCTCTGGGCTGGAGGCTGTCCTGGAAGGGCGGAGAATCCGGGGAGGGGGCGACGCGATCGCTTTCCCCGACCCCAAACGCGGCCGCCGCCCGCCCTCTGCTGGACGAGGCGCTGGCTTCAGGATCGGCGGCGCCCAGCCCCGACGCCCCGCAGAGGGGGCGCTCCCCACGCCGGATCCTGGACACTCCAACCCCAGCTCCGGCTCCTGGAGGGAGGGGATTCCACGCCTGCGGCGACTTCCCTCTTAAAGCCACCTGCATAGGAGAAGGGGTGGGGGGGCCGGTTAGGGACGCACTGGGGCCTCTGCCCACGTAGTTCGCGCCCTTCCCCTAGCCCCGCCCACCGCACCTGCCCGCCCCTTTAGGGCACACCTGGGTCTTGTGCAGCCCCACCCCGCTCTGACCTGGGGCCCGGGGTGCTCCGCTCTGCCACACGGTGTGAGCGCGGGCTAGTCACTTCTCTGCGCGTATGTCCACGCAGGTGTCCTTACTGTTATCAGTTGTATTAGTCTCCTCCGCAGACTCCCAAACATAAGGCTGAAGTTTTAACTCTACTGGGAGGCACGGCAGAAAGAAGGGCCCCCCAGAGGGTACAGAGAGGCCCAGAGGGGGCACAGCACCCCCGAGGTCACATGGCCTCATGTCCCCCATTCGTCTCAAAGAAAGGCACTTGCCCGGACACCCTAAGACCTATTTGCCAACGCCAGGCCGAAACTCCTGTTTCTGAGGCTGGTGGGGAGGGGGCCACACAGGAGAGATAAGGGAGTGCCCCCATTTTTACCCACTCCCTACTGTGCGTCGAGGGTGGGCCTAGCTCCGGGGCTCACTTTTCACCCTGCCAGGAGGGGGCTTTGCTGCCCCAGGTTCACAGGTGGGCAATGGGCGATGAGCCTTCCTGGACTTGAAAGTATGCTCTCCCTCTCGGGCCCCATTCCTGGGCCATTTGGGCAGCTCCTTGGGCCCCCCTCTGCCACTCCCGGCCCAGGCCGCCCAGGCAGGAGCTCCCAGCCAGCCTGGGGCTGACCCCCGGCCCACTGACCCCAGCCCTGGCCCTGGCTGGCAGGCGGGCATTGCTCAACCTTTGGCGTTATCTGCTGAGTAGGGGTGACCTCCGCCCCGGAGAGCTGGAGAAATGACCGCTCCTAGCGCCCTTGGGGGTGGGAGGCAGGGAGGGACGGATGAACCACTGTCCTGGCCTGCTGGCTTTCTGCACCCTCCCAGCAGCCTCTGGGCCAAGGAGGGATCCAAGGCCCCAGGGCCACCCAGCCAGACCTTCCAAGCTGCAAAGTGGGACATTCAGGGCTGAGCTGGAGGGACACCGCCTCCCAGAGGCCCTCCCTGCCCCATCTGCAGTGAACTTCCTTCCCAGCCGTATCGCTGCTACCATTATCCTAGTCGTCTTGTCTGCCTCAGTCTCCCCACAGACTGCTCGCTCCGTGAGGACGGGCCCTCAAATACTGGAACTCCTGGGCCGGGCGTGCCCAGAATTTACCAGTGAATGAAGGCATTTGCTGTTCCCTCTGGACCGAGAACACTGTTCCCCCACCTCTGCCCACGGCAGCTCCTCAGGGCTCAGCCCAAAGGTTCCCTCCTCCAGGAAGCCCTCCCTGACCTCCCCATCAAAAGTCCCAGGCCCTCAGTCATTCCTTCCACACCCCCCTGCTTTATTTCCTTCACATTCTCATTACGATCAAAGTTATCTCACCTATCCGTCTTGCTTTCTGTCCCTGTTGCCCCCTCCCCACGGCAGACCCTCCAGGCAGGGATTTTTGTTGTTTTGTTCACTGCTGTTCCCCTGGTGCCTGGAACAGTGCCTGGCATACAGAGGGTCCTCAATGAATGGAGGAGGTTGAGAAGAAGGTGAGGTTCCCCTGTTAGCTGGGCTGTGTGACCTCAGGCAAGATGGCTCCCCTCTCTGAGCCTCAGTACCCCTCACCTCTCAGGGTTCTGGGGAGATGCAGAGATCTGACGGTGGGGGGTCTGGAGCTTATTGGAGGATTTGCTGTGTGTCCTCAAGCCAATCTTCCACTGTCTCTGAACCACATTTTAAGCTCCTTGCATGTATTGACTCATTTAATCCTCCTGATAATTTGTGGAAAGCAGGTCCTGTTATTATCTCCACTTTACAGATGAGGAAACTGAGGCCCAGCTGGGCTAAGGGTGCCTGCCCCACACCCTTAAAGGTGTGGGGAGGACTGAAGTCTTTCCAGCCTGACCTTCCCCTCTGGGTTTGTAACAAGTCATAACAGGTCTGGCGGTGTGAACCCCATTTTCTGAATGGAAAAACGAGGTCCAGAGAAGCATGGCCTGGGTCACACAGTGAGTCAAGGGGCAACCCAGACCCTGGGGGCGAGCCCCAAGGACCAGACGCGGCCCCCCAGCCTCTAGGGTGGTCCTCACCCGCCAGACACTGAGGCTTTGCTCCCCCCTTCCCTGCCCAGGAGTCGCCATCGGCCTGACGAGGACTCTGGCGGTTCCCACCTGCTGCCACCCCAGGTGTCCTGCGGGGAGGCAGCGTGCACGGTGACGTAAGCCCTTGTTTTTCCAAGGCTCGTTGCTCAACAGGCCCTGCCTGCCGCCCCAGCACGAACGCTCGGCCTTGCCCCGAGGAGGGGTGATGGATGGAGGCTGAGCTCCTGTGGCCCAGAGGCCAGAGCACACCCTGGTGGCCTGCAGGCAGCGGAGCCCAGAAACCAGGATCCGCCCGCCGCCACCCACGATGACCTCTCCCAGCTACCGTCGGCGTAGGTGTTTGTAGGAACCTGTTCAGGGAAGGGTCGCAAACTGGCAGCCAGCAGCCAAATCCAACCCACAGACGGGTTCAGTACAACCCCATGGTGTTTTGCTTTTTTTTTTCTTTTTAATGATTTTATTGCCAACATTTAAAAATCGGGAGACTTCACATCAAAATTCAAATTTCCAGCTTCTCTTTTAAAACCAGAAGCCGTGGGCTGGGCCCACGTGGCTGCGAGTGGTGGGCAGGAGACAGACGGGGCTGGGGAGGAACAGGCGCCCTCCCACCCGGATACCCGCCCTCCTCTGCCCCAGACTGCTTTCAGAATTCCTTCCCCCAGTCTCTGCAGCTGTTCCTTAGCCCCATTTTCGGGAGGAGAAAACCGAGGTGACTTGCTCAAAGGGAGTCCCATTGTTGCTCTTTGACGGAGAGTGGTAAAAATGTTTGCAGAGGGGATTAGAAATCAGCCAGCGAGTAGAAAAATAAGGCTGAAGGGGGAACCATTGGAGATGGTCCATGGAGATGCCTCTGGAGTGGGGGGACCGCAGGGTGGACTTTTGTTCAGCTCTGTGCCCTCCTGGCTGTGGCACTCCGGGGTCCTCCCTAGACCTCAGGCCCTGACCTATAAAATGAGGATAATGATCTCACCTCTCTCGGGTGTTCTGGGCCCTCTGGGCCCGCTGGCCCGCCCCAACACATGGAAGTGAATCAGACCTCCCCTTAGCCCCACAAAGGGCCTGACCGCAGCAAGTGATGAAAAACTCACCAAGCAGGCAGATGGGAGACAGGCCCAGAGAGGGCTAGGACTTCCCTCAAGACCACAGTGCTCCACTGGCAAAAGAGTCGGACTTAAAAGCCAGGTCCCCTGATTCCAATGTCTGGGATTTTCCCCACCACGCCTCTTCTTTGAGGCCTCACTTTCCCCATCTGCTAAATGGGGCCAAGATTAGGTCCCCAAGGGCTGCCAGGCCCCAATATCCTGGGATCCAGAATTCTGGCGTCCTGGGAGACGCTAGGGCTGACTGGTGAAACTTGCCTGGGCATATGCTGCCCCCACGTGGCAGGCTCTGGGAATGCAGGCTTGCTTTAAACGAATCCTCTTGGTTGAGGACCTACTGGGTACCTTGCTTTGTGATACAGAGGTTGGCACTATGGATATGAGAGATGCTCACAGGACACGAGCAGGCCACTGAAAGACATAAAAATGTCCCGCAAACAGACAAAAAAGTGCTCACTTTCACTTCATCATTCCCCCAAATTTTTGGCATCTATCGTAGTTCAGGCCCTAGAGACAGAACAAGACATTCATGAACGAGACAGCGCGATTCCTGTTCTCGTGGAGCTAACATTCCCCTTGGGGAAGACAAACAATAGACAAGATAATTGAGTAAAGTATGCATTGTGTTAGATTCTAGTAAGTACCATGGAGAAAAATACAGCAGAGGAGGGGGATAGAGCGGGCTGGGGGATTTGATTTTAACTTCAGATTATAGTGGTCAGGGGAGGCCTCACTGAGGTGACATTTGAGCAAAAACATGAATGCATGAGGGAGTAGGCCATGCAGATATCTGCGGGGAGAGTAGCAGGCAGGGGGAACAGCAAGTGCAAAGGCCCTGAGGGAGGAGCATGGCCAGCCCTGTGTAGTTGTGGGTGGAGCAGAGGGAGAGTGGCAGGAAATTATCTCAGAAATAGTGGGCCCATATCATGCAGGGCTTTGTGTGCCAACCTGAAGACTTTGGAGAGTTCTGAGCAGAGGAGGGACAGGAGCTGACTTAGGTTCTAACAGGTCCCTTGGTCTGCGTGGAGGGGTGGGCTGCGCTGGAGGTAAGGGCAGAAGCAGGGAGCCCGTGAGGAGGGACCGCGGTCATGCAGGTAGATGATGGTGACTCCCCCAGGGTGGTGGGCGTGGAGGCGGGGAGAGGTGGTCAAATTCTGAATCTGTTTTGAAAGGAAAACCTTCAGGATTTGCTGATAGATCCAGTTATAGATCAGCCACACAAGGGACCACCACGCAGCCATTTAAAGGGACAAGGTATATGACACCAAGAACTGGCAACAAAAGACAAAATAGATAAATTGGACTACATCAAAGTTTAAGACTTCTGTGTGTCAAAGGAACGATCGACAGAGAGCAAAGCAGCCTAGAGGATGGGAGAGAATACTTGCAATCAGGTATCTGAGAAGAGACTAATATCCAGAATATATAAGGAACTCCTACAACTCAACAACAACAAAAACCCCAATTAAAAATGGGCAAAGGATAGGACTGGCCTGGTGGCGCAAGTGGTTAAGTGCGCGCGCTCCACTGCGGCGGCCCGGGGTTTGCCAGTTTGGATCCTGGGTGTGCACTGATGCCCTGCTTGGCAAGCCATGCTGTGGCGGCATCCCATATAAAGTGGAGGAAGATGGGCACAGATGTTAGCCCAGGGCCAGTCTTCCTCAGCAAAAAAAAGAGGAGGATTGGCAGATGTTAGCTCAAGGCTGATCTCCTCAAAAAAAAAAAAAAAAAATGGGCAAAGGACTTGAACAGACATTTCTCCAAAGAAGAGAGATGAATGGCCAAGAAGCCCATGAAAAGATCCCAACACCACTAATCAGTAGGGAAATGCAAATCCAAACCACAATGAGAGACCACCTCACACCCCTTAGGATGGCTACTATCAAGAAAAACAGAAAGTAACAAATGTTAGTGAAGATATAGAAAAATTGGAACCCTTTTGCACTATTGGTGGGAATGTAAAATGGTGCAGCCACTATAGGAAGCAGTATGGCAGGTCCTCAAAAAATTGCAAATAGAACTACCATGTGATCCAGCAACTCCACTTCTAGGTATATACCCAAAAGAATTGAAAACAGAGTCTGGAAGAGGTATTTGTACACCCATGTTCATAGCAGCATTATTCACAATAGCCACAAGGTGGAAACAACCCAAGTGTCCATCAGTGTATGAATGGATAAACAAAGTGTGGTCTATCCATACAATGGAATATTACTGAGCCTTAAAAAGGAAGGAAATTCTGACACCTGCTACAACATAGATGAACCTTGAGGACATTATGAACCTTGAGGACATTATGAACCTTGAGGACATTATGCTGAGTGAAATGAGCCAGTCACAAAAGGATAAATACTGTATGATTGCGCTTATATGAGGCACCTAGAGTAGACTCAAAGAGACAGAAAGTAGAATGGTGATTGTCAGAGGCCAGGGAGGGAGGAATGGGGACTTGTTTAAGGAGTATAGAGTTTCAGTTTGGGAAGAAGAAAAAGTTCTGGAGATGGATGGTGGTGATGGTTGCACAATGATATGAATGTTACTTAATGCCACTGAACTGGACACTTAAAAATAGTTAAGATGGGGGCCTAGTCCGGTGGCACAGTGGTTAAGTTAGCACGCTCCAATTTGGTGGCCCGGGGTTTGCAGGTTCGGATCCCGGGCGTGCACTGACGCACCGCTTGTCTAAGCCATGCTGTGGCGGCATCCCATATAAAGTGGAGGAAGATGGGCATGGATGTTAGCCCAGGGCCAATCTTCCTCAGCAAAAAGAGGAGGATTGGCATCGGATGTTAGCTCAGGGCTAATCTTCCTCACCAAAAAAAAAAATAGTTAAGATGGTAAATTTTACGTTACATGACTTTTACAATTTTTGTTTAAACGACAAGGTCGATCTTCATACAACGTCATGGAAAGATGCCCACTGACGCTGTGGCGTGAGAGAAGAGCAGGGCAGAGCAGTACCCTGGTGGAGTGGTGTTTGTCTTGAAAGCATTCACCATTAGCTAGAAAATCTGTTTGATTGTGAGTTCCACACAGTGTTGCTGAGGTGTGGGGAAATTGGTGCTCTTACTCGTAGTGGCTGTGCAAAGTGGGAGCGCCTCCAGCTGTGACTGGGCCATAGCTATCAAAATGGGAACCGTCGCTGGGCATTTACACGACTGAGACTCTCGCACCTGCACAAAGACCAACGGACACTGTAACAGCAAAAGCTTGTGAGATAACATCCGTGGCCATCGTTACCGGGAAATTCCATGCAGCTGCTAGAAAGACTGAGGCAGCTCTGTGGGGGGAGGATCTAGACCAGCGCTGTCCCATAGAACTTTCCGGGATGGTGGGGATATTCTACATCTGGGCTGTGCCATATGGGAGCTACCAGCCACCTGTGGCCATTGAGCCCTTGAGATGTGGCTGGTGTGACTGAGGAACTGAATTTTTCATTTCATTCCATTTTAATTCAATGTGGCTGGTGACTACTGTATGGAACACAACCCATCTAGAACCATCTCCAAGATCTATCATTAAGAGAAAAAAGCCAAGTGCAGCCAAAACGTGTGGGGTGCACACTCCCACATAAATGAAGGGAGACACGGAAATCTCGTGTGTGTGTTTGAGGATGTAGTCTCCTGCTGGAAGGGACACAGGAAACTGGCAGCAGTGACAGCCTCGGGCCAGGGGTGCTCTGTTGTTCTGTAACGATACACCCCAACACTTAGTGGCTTAAAACAACCACCATTTTTTTTGCTCATGACCCTGTGGGTCAGGAATCTTGGACAGGACACAGGGGACAGCTTGTCTCTGTTCCAGTGCTGGCTGCTGGCTGGAACACCCAAGGTGACTTCTTTGTTCCCATGTATGGCACCTCAGCGAGGATGGCCCAGTGGCTGATGGTGGCTGGAGCGTGTGTCTGCCGGCATAGTTCTCGGTTCCTCCAGTAGGTAGTTTCTTCCTCCTCACGTGGCCTCTCCAAGTGGCCTCTGCACATGTGGCCTTTCCACGTGGCCCCTGCACGTGGTCCAAGTAGTCTCTCCTGGTGTCCTCTCCGTGTGGCCTCTCTGTGTGGCCTTTCCACGTGGTCTCCCCAGCATAGTAGCCATACTCCTCACACAGCAGCTGGCTTCCCCAGAGCACAGAAGTGAAAGCCTTAGGCCTTCTCTAGGCTTAAGCCCCAAACTGGCACACCACCATTTCTGTCTCATTCTATTGGTCAGCCCAGATGCAAGGGCAGGGGGTGACACAAGGGCACACATACCCGGAGGCTGGTTCACTGGAGCCCCTAAAGTCAGTCTAGCACGAGGGGAGGGCTGGGGGCCTGAGGTGGGAGGAAGACCTACATCCTTTCCTAACTTTAAAATGTTCACCATGGATACATATTACCTTGTTATTTGTTTGGGTTTAGAAAGCCTTACATTGCACAGTCCTGCCTCCACACCTTTGCTCATGCTGTTCCCTCTGCCTCTAACACCCTTCCCTTCCACCTCCAGCTGATAAACACCCAGAGAAATTTTCCCTGAAGGTCCGAGTAAAAATTACTCCCCACTTCCTCTATGCTCCCTATACTTCGTGCCTCTAGGATCTTATTCTGCCCCTACTGGGGTTAGTTCCTCTCTAGGTCATCCTTGTACACACACGCACGCATGCACACACACACACACACCCATGCAGGTGCTGAGTAGGTGCCCAGTGGTTTGGGGCCCAACCCAGGAAAAGACACACCTGCCTGACCCACCATCTCCCCACCCAGCTGGGCCCAGTGCTGACATCTCCTTGCATCGCCTAGAATCACCACCAGGTGGCGATGGAGCCCAGCCTCCAACCCCCGCAGCGGCTCTGAGCTGAGAAAGCCCCTGTGGGTTGTGACCTGTGTGGTCAGGCCCCAGGGCAGGGGCCTCCCAGCCCAGCTTTGGGGACAAATTTCCCATCCTTATTGTCCACTCCTCTCCTCAACTTCAAAATGTGCTTCCTCCTCAAGCAAATTGACTTTAATTACAGGCGTGCCGACCACTGAAAGATGCGCCAACTTGGGTGAATCTCCAAAATCTAGCGCCAAGTGAAAGACAGTGGACACAAAAGAATACATCCTGCATGGGTCCAGGTAGATGAAGCTCTAGTATAAGCAAATGAATCTACGGTGGAAAATATCAGAATGGAGGGTGCCCCAAGCTGGGGGTGGGCAGGATGGACTGGGCAGGGGCACGAGGGTGATTTTTGCAGTGATGGCGAATGTTCTGTATTACTTTCCAGGGCTGCTATGACAGAGTACCACGAACTAGGCAGCTTAAAACAACATACATTTATTCTCTTACAGTTCTAGAAGCCAGAAGTCTGAGATCAGAGCCGTGCCCCCTCTGAAGGCTCTCGGGAAGAATCCTTCCCAGTCTCTTCCAGCTCCTGGTGGTGGCCGGAATCCTTGGTGCCCCTTGGCTCGTGGCTGCATCACTCCCATCTTTGCCTCCGTCTTCGCATAGTCTTCTTCCCCCAGGTGTGTCTGTGTCCAAATCTCCTTCTCTTTTCTCTTATAAAACACCAGTCATTGGATTTAGGGCCCAGCCTAATCCAGTATAATCTCATCTTAACTTGGTTGCATCTGTAAGACCCTATTTCACATTCACAGGTACCAAGAGTTAGGACTTGACTATATTTTTTTGAGGACACAGTTCAACCCACTTGGTGTTCCATATCATGGAAAGAGTTTGGATAACACAGGGAGATGCATTTGCCAAAAATAAAGTACACCTAAGATGTGTGCATTTCACTGGATGTAAGTTCTACGGACAGAGAAACAAATATTGAGCCCTAGCTAAGATATGCATGCGGAAGTGCTTAGGGATGAGCTGTACTGGTGTCTGCAACCTACTCTGCATTTAGCTGCCCTTTCTCTCTGGTCTCCTGTAATTGGGAACAGTTCCTCAGTCTCTCCTCATTCACGACCTCGACACTTTTGAAGAGGCCAGGCCAGTCATTTTATAGAACGTCCCTCCTTCGACTCTGTCTGAGGTTTCCTCATGGCTGGACTCAGGCCATGCACCTTCGTCAGGAACCACCCAGGTGGTGTTATGTCCTCCTCGGTGCCCCCATCGGGAGACGCCTGAGAGCCATTTGTCCCGTTACTGGTGATATTAATTGGTCACTTGGTCAAGGCGACCCCTGCCAGGTTTCACCACTGTCGAGTTACTGTTTTTCCCTCTGTAACGAATAAGTATCTTATGGGGAGATTAACTATTTAAATATCCTGTTACTCCTCACCGTTCACCCACTAACTTTAACATCCATTAATATGCTTGCTTCAATCAATCTATCTATGGCTATGTAATAAATGACCCCAAAACTTAGCAGCTTAAGATAATAATCATTCATTTTCTCACCGTTTTTGTGGCTCAAGAATTCAGGAGTGGTTTGGCTGGAAGGTTCTGGCTTAGAGTCTCTGAAGTTGCAGTCAAGATGTCAGCTGGGGCGACAGTTATCTGAAAGCTCGTCTGGGGCTGGGGCTTCACTGTCCAGGAGAAATAAAATGTGAGCCACAATGGAACCACCTGCTTACTTTTAAATTTCCTAGCAGCCAGTGAAATTCATTTTAGTAATATATTTTACATAACCCAATATATCTAAACTCTTCTCATTTCAACATGTTCTCAATATTAAAAAGTATTACCAAGATATTTGGCATCTTTTTATTCATGCTGTCTTTGAAGTTCAGTGGACATCGAACACAGCACGTTCCAGGTTGGACCAGCCACGTTGTGAGTCCTTCCAGCCGTATGTGGCCAGTGGTGGTTGTATGGGACACTCAGTGCTGAGGGATCCACTTCGGAGACGGCCCCCTCACACGGCTGTTGTGGGGGGCCTCCGTTCCTCGCCACATGGGCCTCTTCACGGGGCTGCTTGAGTGTCCTCATGACATGGAAGCTGTCCTCCCCCAGAGAGAGTGATGGAGAGAGCGGAGGCCCACAACGCCTTTTGTGACCTCCTTTGCTGACACAGCATCACTTCCGCCACATTCTACTCATTAGAATCAAGTTGCTGAGTCCAGCCCCCATGCAAGGGGGAGGCATTGGATTCCACCTCTCAAAGAGAAGGGTGTCAAACAATTTGTGGACATATCTTAAAATCCCCATGCCCCCATTTATTTGTTTATTCCTTTATATCAGTATGGACTCATGGATTTTATTTTATTCCCTGGGTTATAAATCCGTCACTATTATTATTTATTTGGGTGCTCAAACTGACCCAGATTTGGCCAGTGTAAGCCCCCTTTGGTGGGCTCCTGTGTCCTTCCACCGTCTCCTTATTTTCTGGCACAACAAGATGTTCCGGGCTGAGTTTCTACTTTTTGTGCCCCAGCCCTGGCTCCTTTCAGTGCAGAACGGCATTCTGAAACCAAGATCTGGGGGCCACCCCGTTTTTGATCTTTACCCCTCTGCTGGGTGTAAAGTGGTGTCTCCTGGTTGTTTTCATTTGCGTTTCGTTTCATTTGCGACTCGTACTGACGAGTCTGAGCCTTCTTCGTGCGCTTGTGGTTTTCCTCTGCTGTACATTGCTCTTCACATCCGTTGCCCTGTTTCCACTGGGGCTGCTGGCTTTTCTGTCGTCGTTTATTTGCAAGTTTCTTGCATATTCTAAGCACTGCACTTTTAGACATGACAGTGTCTTCACACTCTTACACCTCTCTCCTTTGTCCATGGTATCCTTTGGCCAGAATTCCTCAGTTTGGATGTAATCAAAATACCTTTTTTAATGTTTTTTTGCCTTTTATACATTTGTGCTTTTTTTATTGTGGTGAAATATAGATAACATAAAATTTACCATTTTAGCTGTTTTTAAGGGTACAATTCAGTAGCTTTAAATACATTCACATGTTGTGCAACTATCACCACCATCCATCTCCAGAACTTTTTATTTTATTTTGTTTTTTTAAATATTTCTTTTGTGTGTGTGTGTGTGTGAGGAAGATTGTCCCTGAGCCAACATCTGTGCCCATCTTCCTCTATTTTGTATGTGGGACGCCGCCACAGCACGGCTTGATGAGCAGCGTATAGGTCCGCGCCCAGGATCCAAACCCACGGACCCCGGGCTGCCAAAGCCGAGCGCATGAACATAACCACTACGCCAGCGGGCCGGCCCCTCCAGAACTTTTTAATCATCCCAAACAGAAACTCTGTACCCATTAAACAATGCCCTACCTCATCCTCCTACCCCAGCCCCTGGAAACATCTAATTGACTGTCTCTTTGAATTTGACTACTCTAAGTGCCTCATATAAATGAAATCATACAATATTTGTCCTTTTGTGTATGGCTTATTTCCCTTAGCATAATATTTTCAGGATTCATGCATGTTGTAGAATGTGTCAGAATTTCGTTCCTTTTTAAGGCTGAGCAATATTCCATTGTATGTATATAACACATTTTGTATATCCATTCATCTGTCAATGGATATTTGGGTTGTTTCCTCCTTTTGGCTGTTATGAATACTGCTGCTATGAACATGGGTGTACAAGAATCTGTTTGAGTCCGTTTTCAACTCATTTAGGTATATACCTAGAGGTGGAATTGGAGATCATATGGTAACTCTATGTTTAACTTTTTGAGGACTGCCATACTGTTTTCCAACCAGCTGCACTATTTTACATCCCACCAGCAATGCACAAGGGTTCCAATTTCTCCACATCCTCGCCAATACTTGTTAGTTTCTGTTTTGTTTATATGTATATATAATAGCCGTCCTAATGGGTGTGAAGCGGTATCTCATTGTGGTATCGATCTGCATTTCCCTGATGACTAATGATGTTGAGCATCTTTTCATGTGCATATTGGCCATTTGTATATCTTCTTTGGAGAGATGCCTATTCAAATTCTTTGACCATTTTTGAATTGGGTTCTTTCCACTTGTGCTTTTGAAATTTGCTTTAACAAGTCCTTTCTCACCTCTAGGCATAAAGATACTTTCTGACTTTTCTTCTACTGATTTTAGGGTGGGGGTAAACTTTTGTGTATATGTGGTAAAATATATAAAACATAATATTTATTTTAACCATTTGTAAGTGTCCAATTCAGTGGCATTAATGACATTCACAATGCTGTGTACCCATCACCACTATCTATATTCAAAACTTTTTCATCACCGCCAACATGAACTCTGTACCCATTAAACAATAAGTCCCCATGCCCCGCCCCCCAGCTTCTGGCAACCACCATTCGACTTTCTGTCTGTGAATTTGCCTATTCTAGGTACTCATATGAGTGGATCATACAACGTTTGTCCTTCTGTGTCTGGCTTATTTCACTCCGTGTAATGTTTTCAAGGTCCATCTATGTTGTAGCACATGTCAAAATTTCATTCCTTTTTATGGCTGAATAGTACCCCATTGTGTGTATGTAACATTTACTAATTTTATAATTTTGCACTTCACGTTACGTCTTTAACCCACCTAGAGTCCACCTTTGTTTGCAGTGTGAGGTAAGGATCCAGTTTTATTTGGGGCCAGTTTCCCAACACCATCTTCCGAACGACCTCTCCTTTCCGGGGAGGCCACCATGATTGTGCACTTAGTTCTCGCGTGCCCGTGGACTGCTGCGGCACGACTGCTCTCTCCTTGTGCCAGCACCCCACTGATTTTATTATAGTCGGGTATGCCTTTTAACTGCTATAGGGGAAGTCTCCTCTCTCCTACTCTTTTTCAAGTTTGTGGCTGAGTTCTTTCCATGCCACATCTCATCAAATCCTCAGAACAGCCCTGAGTCGATGGGTAGGATCCTTGTCCCACGTGACAGGTGAGGGAATTGAGGCCTCAGGGAGGGGAAGTGACTTGATGAAGTTTACAGAGCTGACAAGTGGCAGAGCTAGGACAAAAGGAGGCCTGTCTGACTCCAGGGCCACCCTTTGATCCCTAACACCCAGCTGCCTCTCCCACCTGCAGGCCGCAGGGTTTTTATCTGCAAGAAGGACGAGGGGGCTGGACAGGCCTCCTGGGCTGGCCACTTGCCAGGGTGCTCTGAGGGCCTGTCCTCCTATCGGGAAAGGAAACCACCGAGCATTTAAACCAAGAGACTTTCCAGCAGGGAACTGGTTATGGAGATGATGGAGGAGCCTAGAAACCAAACAAGAGGCTGTGAAGAAGCTCAGAGATTTGCAGCAGCAGAGGGTCATTGCCACCTCTCAGCTGGAGGGACGGAGGGAGGAGGTCACACTACAGTAGCGCGGGGCCTGTGGTCACTCCAAAGCTGGACGCACAGTGGACTGTCCCGCGGGAGCTGGAACCTTGGGGAGACCCAGTGGTTGATGGAGGTGCAGCAGAAGGTATAAGGAGAGGAGCAATACCCCGGCTTCTCCCTCCCCCCAGCCTCCAGTCTCCCACCAGGACCACCCTTGGCCAATGAGATGTCAGCCTGGGAACTGCAGCCTGCTGAGGTCAGCCCCTCTTAATTCAGAGCAGAACAGCAGAAGGGCAGGGAATGGATCCAAGGACAAGGAGGACCAGTCCCTGCCCCACAGGCCCTCCCTCCCTGGTCCTGGTTCCCACCCGGCAGCCCCCACCATGGTGCCAGCCCTGGCTTTTTGTACCCAGTGACACCACATCCCCCTTCTGTCCCTCTGGCCTCCAGCTGTGGCTTATCCTGAGGTGCCTCATCCTGCCCTTCTGGCGGCTCATCATCTGTGTGAGCAACTCCCTGTACTCCATTCCTTCTGTTTGAAATGCCGAGAGTGGTCTCCGCTTTCCAGACTGGACCCCAGCTGATACACCGGCCACGCCATAATTTACAGGACGGCCACAGTGGTACCACGTGACGTTTGTGGATTGACGGAGTAATGAACCAGAGGGAAGGGCAGAAATTAAGTGGGCTGGCTCCCCAGGCGAGGCAATCCAGAGGCACACTGGGCCAAGCTTCAGAGTAACAGCGGCGACCTCGAGACTGACTCTGAGCCTGCAGAGATGCCGAGGACTCACTAGTCAGGCTCCGGGCCAAGGAAAGCAGCCTCTAACAAGGGCCTCTTATGTGCCTGTCTGTATCATACGTCACCCGTATTAGTTTGTTATGGCTGCCACAGTCAAGTACCACAGACTGGCTTACACCACGGAAGTTTATTTTCTCATGGTTCTGGAGGCTGGAAGTCTAAGACCAAGATATCTGCAGGGCTGGTTCCTTCTGCAGCCTCTCCTTGGCCTGTAGACGGTGGTCCTCTCCCTGTGTCCTCACATGGTCTCCCCTCTAAGTGTCTGTGTCCTAATCTCCTCTTCTCATAAGGACATCAGTAGTAATGGATCAGGGCCCACTCTATCATTTTAACTTAATCACCTCTTTAAAGACCCTGTCTCCAAATACAGTCACATTCTGAGGTACTACGGGCTAAGACTTCAATATATGGATTTGGCAGGGACATAATTCAGCCCATAACAACCCGCAGTCTCACAATGGGCATTATCAGCCTCATTTTCCAAATGAGGAAACAGAGGCCCAGACAGTGGTTTGCCCAAGGCCTCCCAGAGCTGGGTCTGCTCGGGTCCAGGGGCTGCTCCTCTGCCCACCAGGCCCTAAGGAATCTTCTCACTCTGTACTGCATCAGACCCTGGAGATGGATCCCCATCTCCCTTTAATCCCTTTCCTTTGTGTGATAAGACGATGATCCACCATTTATTGAGATTTACTGTGTGCCACGCTCTCCCACTGGCATCTTATACGTTGTAGTCTATATACACAAGATGCGGCTCCTTCAGGCCTCTGCTCAAACCTCCTCAGAGAAGCCCTCCCCGGCACCCTATTCGTAACATGCCTCCACCCCCAGAGCCCCTCCTCAACACCTGAGATTATCTTATCTGCCTGTTTACTTGTTTATTGTCTTCCCCCCACTAGACCGTAAGCCCCACGAGGGCAGGACCCAGGTCTGGGTGTATCCTTAGTGCCAATCAATCTCCCGCATCATAGGGGCTCAATGTTGGTTCAATAAATAATCAAATGAATGAATTCTCTCATTGAATCCTCACCAGACATCTGTAAGGTGGACCCTAGGAGCCTCATTTTATAGAAGAAGAAACTTAGGTTCAGAGAAAGTCCCAAATCTGCCCAGGCGCACCCAGCTAGGAAGCAGTGAAGCTGGAATTCAAACCCAGGTCTGTGCTCTCAACCTCCACACCCAGGCCAGTCTCCTTGCCTGGGCCTTCCTTCCAAATCTCTCCCTGCTCTGTGGCTCCCCAGACTGTCCACACAGCTTCCCTGAACCTCTCTTGCTCTGGAAATTCCCAATGCCTTGCTGGGCTGGGCTGCAGTATCATTCTGTGCCAGCAAGCGTCCCCAGAGAATTCCTCACGGCCACAGTCAGCTGTCTAGCACTCCAGAACATGAACATGTCATAGTTTATTCAATCACCTCTAAGGATAGTTCCAAGATTTTGCTCCGCAAACCAAGTTACATCCTTGCACCTGTGTTCGTGGGCTGTGAGGTGAGAATTTCTCTGGGAATGGATTCCTAGAAATGGAATTGCAAAGATTCATCTTTAAATTGCACAGATTCCATGAGCTTGCTAAGCCTGGTTTACAACCAACGAGTGTGGGGCCCAGAGAGGGCACGTGGGTTATCCAGAGGCACACAGCAAGCTAGTAGAAGGGCCAGGTTTGGAACTGGTTCCTATGGCCACACACTTGTCCACTGCATTTGGACGATGCTGCCGTCTAGGCTCCAGTGCGGTCTTTGTGCATTTTTATATGTGTGTGGGGCTGGATCGCTGCTCCCCCTGTCATTCAATCATCCATACATTCATTTAATAAAGGCACTGTGGAGATACAGGCTCAATGCTGTAAGGAAGGCTCCAATAACAAGTGTCTCCTACACAAGAAAACAGCTAATTTTCCTCTCACATCAATCTGAATGAGAGCAGTCCGGGTTTGGACGGCAGCTTTATGGTGTCAGGGACCCAGATGCTTGCTATCTTATATTTTCTCTTCCATCTTCAACCAGCCGTTTCCATCTCACGGTCCAAGGTGACTGCTCTAGCTCTGCCCTCACGTCTACATTCCCGCCAGTGGGAAGCAGAGAAAAGAAAGTAGACTTCAACCTTTTTAGGGGCACAAAAAGAATGCTTTGTGCCACTTCCCCTCTCATTCTATTGGCCTGAGTTAGTCACGTGTCCTACACTGCTGCAAGGGAGGCTGGGAACTGTAGTCAGTCAGCTACCACAGCTGGGCGGCCATGTTTTCTGTGAAACCGGGGCTTCTATTGCCGATGAATGTATTGTCCATTGGCCGCTCACAGCCTTTCTGAGCGCCGACCGTAAGTGGAAAACATGCGGCAGACCGGAAACAGCACGGACTTTGCAATTTGACTCGTCTTGGGTTTGAATCCCGATTCCGCCTTTCCCGGCTGTGTGTCATGACCTCTCTGAGCCTCAGTTTCCTCATTTATAAAATGGAGACGAGAGAGTAAACGTGCTCCTCCCGCGCGGGAGTTGAGCGAGTGACCATGCAGACTCGGCGCTGAGCCTGGTGTGCGGTTGGCACTAAAGAAATGGCAGTTGCTTTTACAATGACCCAGACCCTGAGCTGGGTCCTCAGGGGCCAGAAGTGACTCAGCAGAGGCCCCGCCCTTGATTCCAACGGAGAGACATTCCCGGCCACCTCCCGACACGTCGATAAAAACCCCGAGACACGTCAGCACATAATCCCAGCGCATCAGGCCCGCGTGAGTCAGAAGCAGTTATGCTCATAGTCATAAGGCAGCAGCTGGGCCCACGATTGCTGGCATCCTTCTCGTCCTGCCTCCCCAGCCCCATTTCACAGACGAGCAAGCAGAGCCCAGGGAGGAGCTGTAGCACCGCGTGACCGCACTGTTTTATTTGCCCGGTCTCCTCCTAACGGGCCTTGGGGTTGCTTCCAGTGTGGAGCCATCGTAAGCAGACCTGGCTGGGCCTGTGTGCCTGTAGCAGTGTGGTTTCCCGGGTAGCTGGAGAGAAGCAGAATCGCTGCGTTGAATTTCAGATCCGGGTGCTCCGATGGCAACAGAGGAAGGGTCTCTCCCCAACTTCATAGACCCGAGTTTCCCAGCCTCAGCACCGCAGTCATTTGGGGCTGGAGGATTCTCTGTGGTGGGCTGTCCTGTGCGTGGCAGGATGTCCAGCAGTATTCCTGGCTTCTACCCACGAGATGCCAGCAGCATGTCACCACCCACAATGTGACAGCCACAAATGTCTCCGGACACTGCCAAATACGCCCTGGGGGCCCAAGTTGTCCCCAGTTGACAACCACTGCTCTAGATGTGGGAGCCTGCGGGTAGGATTTCTAAGCAAGCACAGATTCTTTAAGCAGATTTGTGGATGTTACTGATTTTCTTCTCTTTGGGCAGGTTCACGTTTTACCTCTTTGGAAGAGGTGCAATGACCTTGGAAGTCACTAGTTTAAGAATAAGATTTGAAGGGGCCAGTCCAGTGGCATAGCGGTTAAGTTTGGCACACTCCGCTCTGGTGGCCCAGGGTTCACAGGCTCGGATCCTGGGCATGGACCTATACCACTCATCAAGCCATGCTGTGGCAGTGACCCACATGCCAAATAGAGGAGGATTGGCACAGATGTTAGCTCAGGGCGAATCTTCCTCAAGCAAAAAGAGGAAGGTGGGCAACAGATGTTAGCTCAGGGCCAATCTTCCTCACCAAAAAAAAAAAGAATAAAGATTTGGGTTCATTATTGGGACAATTAGAGGGATTTGAATATGAACATATGAACAATAAAAATTATATGATAACATTGTATCAATGTTAAACTTCCTGATTTTGAAAACTACACAGTGGTCATGTAAGAGAATGTCCTTGTTCTTAGGAGATGCGCACTAAAGTATTTTATTTAGGAGTAAAAGGACACAGTGTCTCTAACTGACTCTTAAATGGTTCCAAAAATTACACACACACAGAGAAAGAATGATAGATCAAGTGTAGCAAAATGTTGACAACTGGGGAATCTGAGTGAAGGAGAGATGGAATTTTATTGTACCATTCTTGCAACTTTTCTATAAATTTGAAATTATTATTTAAAAAGGGTTTTATTTTAATCACCTATGTTTTATTCTAGTTTCTTTTTGTGTGTATGTGTGAGGAAGATGAGCCCTGAGCTAACATCTGATGCCAATCCTCCTCTGTTTTTGTTTTGTTTTGTTTTGTTTTTGCTGAGGAAGATTGGCCCTAGGCTAACATCTGTGCCCATCTTCCTCTACTTTACATGGGACGCCGCCACAGCACGGCTTGACAGGTGGTGCGTTGCTGCGCGCCCGGGGTCCGAACCTGCGAACCCTGGGCCACCAAAGCAGAGCACGCACCCTTAACTGCTGTGCCAGCAGCCCAGCCCCTTATTCTAGTTTTTAAAACAGGGTCTTGGGGCCAGCCCAGTGGCCTAACGGTTAAGTCTGATGCACTCTGCTTCAGCGGCCCAGGTTTGGTTTCCAGGCACGGACCCACACCACTTGTGGGCGGCCATGCTGTGGTGGTGACCCACATACAAAATAGAGAAAGACTGGCACAGATGTGAGCTCAGGGTGAATATTCCTCAGCAAAAAAAGAGAAAACATAGTCTTAATCTGTTCTTCCCACCTGCTCCTAGGAAAAGGAAAACCATCGCATGATTTTGCCCAGGATCTGGGCCCCAGTCAGGTCTCGGTCCCAAGACTCTCCCAGAAAGGGTTCTCAGTGTAAGCCTCGCAGGCAGGAAGACCCTTTGCATTTATTTGGGCCTGTAAAATGCCTGGAAAGGAGTTGCACCCATCATTAACAGTGGCTAGCAATGGCCCCTCCCCCAAGAGCCCAGCTCAGGGAAGAGACCCCATCCCCAGATCCTTGGGAGGACCCGATGGGTCTCTGGGTAATCTTATCCCCTGCCAGTGATTGGTCCAAGAATGGGCATGTGATGCAAGGGAGCCAAGGAGGAACGAGGAGGCTCCAGGCTGCTCTTTGACTTGCTTGGATCAATAAAAATGCCAGGAAGAGGCTCTAGGACTCTTGAAATGCTGCCCTGAGAATGCCACGTAAAGAAGCCAGCCTAGCCTTCTGGACATTGAGAGGCCACCCACAGAACTGAGATGCCCCAGGCAGCCACCAGCACCCACTGCTGGGCGTATGAATGAGGCCATCGTGGACCTTCCAGCACAGCTGCAAGTTGAGTGAAGCTGCATGAACGAGCCCAGGTGAAACCAGCAGAGGAACCAGCAGCCAATCCACAGAGTTGTGAGAAGAATAAGTCAATGCTGTTTTAAGCAACTGCTTTGGGGATGGATGTGACGATTCAATGAGGTTATAACATGACCTGGCATGCAGAAGGTGCCCAGTAAATGCTGGTCGTTATTGTTGACCGTGCACTTCTGCTCTCATCCACTATGCCAATCACTCCCTCCGTTTTTCCCCATCTAGTGAAGCACTCCCTGTCATTCTCCACCCAGCTCTGCACCCTGCTTCCTTTCTCATCGTCATTTGTCCCTACCTGACATTAGATTATCTTTTTACCTGTTTATTGTCTGTCCCTCTTGCAACTGTGAGGGCAGGGACCTCACCCATCTTGTTCGCTGCTGTATTGCCAGCATTTTACACAGCATCCCGCCCACAGGTATCAGTAGAGATTTGGTGAATAAGTGAATGGGGCAATCCAGATCAACATGATTTGAGGCAAGTCATGGGGGCTCCATCCCCCAACACTGTGACACCTTGGGAGTGTCCATCTCGAGCAGCTTTGTAGCCTGAGTCTCAGGGCTAGGAGGAGCTAGAGAACAGAGACCTGAAGGAGGAGAAGGGGCCAGCGATGTGACTCTCTGGGGAGCACGTGCACCAGGAAGCAGGTACAGCAAGTGCAAAGGCCCTGCGGCGGGATGACAGCGGGAGATGTCAGTAGACAAGGCTGGAGAATCAGCAGGGCCCAGATCAACAGGGTCTTGAATGTCAGGTGAGGGTGTGGATCTCATCCCACCACCTTCATAGTGAAGCGTAACAGACGGGAGAGGTAACAAACGTTTCTGCAGTATCTCCTGCCTGCCAGGTACCCCACCTCTCACTGTGCTCACTGTGAGCCTTACGACAAGCCTATGAAGAGGTATTCGTCCATTTCCTGGAAGGAAAATGGACCTGCGTGGCTCAGAAACACAACTGTGAGACTCTAAGCTTCAAAGGCTGGCCTCCTTCCACTGCCCATCGCTGCCCTTGACCTTCGCCCCGTCTTAGGCATGTGATTCTGCCTCTCCCTCCTTTCTGGCTTTGCTCTAACTTGGTGACCAAAAGCACGTCATTGTCTAGGCCAGAAAAACAACTTGATGCCCATGAGACACATCTACCTGGGACGTCAGCCTGCGTCTCACACAGAGCAGGCCCCACACAGAACTCCGGTCTCCCGGCTCCCCAGACCTGCTCCCACCTTGTCCTCCCCCAGCTGAGTCAACGGCACCTCCCTCTTTCCAGGGGCTCAGGCCAGACACCTGGGAGTCACCCTCGACTTCTCTCTCCCTCAGCCCCACATGCCAGTGACGAGCAAATCCCGGCCACCTTCAAAACGCAGCCAGAATCGACCACTTCTGCCCGCTCCACGGTCACCCTCGCCTACCCCTCCAGCCTCTCCCGCCCGAACTATTGCAGTCACCTCCTCTCTGCTCTCCCGCCTCTGCAGGGGCCCTGAGGCCACGGTCCACCTGCAGCCAGGGGGGTCCTATTAAAACGTAAAGTCAAGGTCCCTGTACAAGTCCTTACCAGAACTGCCCAGCAGAACTTTCTGTGATGGTGGAAATGTTCTATATCTACACTGTCCAATTCATTAGCCACCAGCCACATGTGACTACTCAGCACTTCAGTATAACTGAAAGACTGAATGTTTAATTTTACTTACTTTAATAGCCACGCTGTTGGCAAGGCCGTGGGAAACGCACTCGAGCACGGCCGGTGGGAGTATAAATTAGCATAAGATTCCAATGGCAATATCTCCCTCCCTCCCTCCCGGCAGGTTTGTCTAGATCTACCAAATGACAGGCATTTGACATCTGTCACAGCAATCCCACTTCCCAAGTGTGTCCCACGGACCCACCTTCACACGCAAAAATGCCATTATATAAAAGGTTTACAATGTCAAAGACAGGACACAACCCAAGTGTCCACCCACAGGCAACTAGTTAAATGAATTATTGTCCAGCCACACAGTGGAATACGATGAAGCTGTAAAAAAAGAATGAGGAAATATGACACCTAAAGCACCAAGAACAAAATGCATAAATTGGACTTGATCAAAAGTAAAAACTTTTTTGTGCATCAAAGGACACTATCAAGAAAGCGAAGATTGGGGCCGGCCCGGTGGGGCAGCAGTTAACTTCACGTGCTCCCCTTCGGCGGCCCGGGTTTCACAGGTTCAGATCCCAGGCGCGCACCGAGGCACCGCTTGTCAAGCCACACTGTGGCGGTGTCCCATATAAAGTAGAGGAAGATGGGCACGGATGTCAGCCCAGGGCCAACCTTCCTCAGCAAAAAGAGGAGGATTGGCATTGGATGTTAGCTCAGGGCGGATCTTCCTCACCAAAAAAAAAAAAGAAAAAGTTAAACACACAGCTACCATTTGACCCAGCAATCTGACTCCTAGATGTAGATCCAAGAGCAATAAAAATGTACATCCACACAAAAGCTTATACATGCATGTTCATCGCAGCATCACTTATAACAGCCAAAAAGTGGAAACAACTCAAATGTCCATCAATTGAATATATAAACAAAATGGGGTGTACCCATCCCATGGAGTGTTATTTGGCCATAAAAAGGAATGACGTCCTACGACATGGATGAACCTTGAAAACATTATGCTAAGTGAAAGAAGCTAGACCAAAAACGGCCATATATTGTACGATTCCATTATATTATATGAAATAATATACATATAATTTTGATTTTCAAAGCATGTGAATGTCCTACACATTAAAAATAACATTTTTTGAAATATAAATCAGGCCATGTAATTCCTTTATTCAAAAGTCTAGAGGGAAGAGACTTGTCAGCTCATTTTAAGTAAAAATCAAAGAATCTCTGATCCCTTTCAAGGCCCTGCCTCATCTGCCCTTCTCTCTTCCTCTCTGACCTCACCTCCTCCCACCTCCCCCCTCTCCTCATTCCTGTCTCACTGGCCTCCTTGCTGTTCCTGGACGTGGCAGGCATGTTCCTGCCTCAGGACCTTTGCACTTGCTGTCTCCTTGGCTTGGAACACTTTGTCCTCAGATATTTGCACAAGTGGCTCCTTCATCTCTCTTAGATCTTGGCTCAAATGTCACTTTCTTGAACAGGCCTTCCTTGACCCCCACCCTCACCTCCCAGGAAACTGCCATGTTCCCTGCTGTTTCCCTAGAACAGTGCCTGGGCCAGGTGGGTGTGTAATAAACATGTGATGAGTGAATGAATGAACGATCTCAGGCAGTCTGTCTATCCATCACCCATCTTGTACTGGCCACTAGGGGGTCTCTAGACACCAGCCATAAGGAGCCATCCCAGCCAGCTTGGAGGTCTGGGACACATGCAGAGAGCTTTGGAGGATGTTTCACTGAAATGTGAGTTCCAGTCTCCACGAAGGAAAACCGCCTTAAGCTCCTGGGTTGAAAATCCAACTGTGTAAGTTAATGAATGACACGAGGCCAGCTGGTTTTGCCAGAATCCACCAGGACTTGGGCTGCAACCTGTCCCTGTCATCAAAGCTTACTTTTCTTTCGTGGGAGGAGGTGTAGGAGGAAGCAGGGAGGGAGCATGGGCCTGGCTGGGGACAGTGGCCGCCCAGGGCGGGAACACTTGGGAAACAGACCCGGGGTGACTGGCTTTTCCTAGCAGCTGAGGAATGCAGAGCTTAAATCCTTAGAAAACCAGGGCAGGATGGAGCCTCCGAAAGACTTTCTAGAAGGGGTCTTACCTCCTCTCCCTGCTCCCCCCAGGCACCTTTAGGTCCTTCTAGAACAGCTCCCATTTGGTGACACTGTATGGAATTCATATGAGCAATTATTGCGCACTCCGTAGCCAGCTAGACCTGCGGTAAAACCCTGCCCCTGTTATTTACCCGCTGAGATAGTCCAAGTACTTGGCTGCGCCTCACTCATTCAGCGACCACTTACTGGGCTTCCACAGTGTGCCCCACGCTGATACAGACATGGGTTCAGTGTGAACAAAGCAAGTCCCGGCCCCCACGAGCTGGTTTTCTGGTGCGGGAGACACGAACTGCAAGTTCATTGCCCATGACCAGCGCTGTGGACAAAACAGGGTGATGTCACAGTGGCTGGGGGAGGGGGCAGCGTTGAGCAGGGAGTCAGGAGGAGCCTCCGAGAAGGCGGAGGCGACATCCTTGGTTACCAAGTAAATAAAATGCTGCTATCTAGCACTTGGCCCGACGCCTAACAGATATTAAGCGCTCACCAAATCTCACAGTGACTCTTAGGGTCATTGTCATCGGCTTACTGTCCTCTTGCTGGGGAGAACAGGAGCTCCTGGGGGTCAGGCTCGACGTTTCTCCTCCCCAGGGCGCACAGCACGAGCTGGCACACAGTAGGTGTATGCACGGTCCTCGTAATGTCTGCACGCGGTAGGGCTCGATAAGCTAGCCCCGTGCAAATCGGCCCCAGCTAGGCAGCACTACTCAAGGCGTCATCAGGCGAGGGCTCCCTGACCCCGGCCCGGCGCCGTCCACTCGCGTGCCTCGCACACAGTAGGCGCTTGACGGTGCGCGCTAAGCAAACGCCCGTTTCCCGCTCCGGGGCGCACAACCTCGGCCCACTGCACAGCCGGTAAACCGAGCCCAAGGCGGCGGCGAGGGGCCGCGGCGCGGCGAGGGCGGGCCCGGCGCAGGCCGGGGGCGCAGCGAGGCCCCGACGCGCCGCCGCCCCACGCTTCCGCGCCCAGCTGCGCCCAGCTGCGGCCCTGCCCCCGCGCGCCGCGGTTGGCTGCGGCTCGGCGGCCGCTGATTGGCCGGCGCGGCCCCGGCGCGGGCCCCGATTGGCCGTGACGCGCGGCCGGGCGAGGCTCCTGCCCTCGCCGCCGCCGCGCCCGGCGCTGGGTGGTCATTGGGCGGCGTGATCTCGCCGCGGCTCCGCGGCCCTGCGGCCGCCGCAAGCAGAGCGCGCCGGGCGGGCCGGGCGGGCCGGGCGGGCGGGCATGGCGGGCGCCGAGGACGTGCCGGGCCCGCAGCCGGAGCTCGACGAGGACGAGGCGGCGTATTGCCGGCGCTGGGGCGCGCAGCACGCCGGGGCCCGCGAGCTGGCCGCGCTCTACTCCCCAGGTAGGACCGCCGGGCCCCCCTCCAGGCCTCCTCCGAGCCCCCCTCCGCGCCTGCAGTCACCAGCCCGGGCTGCAGACGGCGACCCCGGGTCCCCCAGATCGGAACCCCAGCCTCAGGCCCCGATGCAGAACTCCAGCCTCGGCTTCTAACTCGCAAATAGCGCCCCCAAGTCCCCCCAGCGCCCCTTCCAAGCCCAAACCAGAACCCCAGCCCCGGGGCTTTCTGGATGCAGAGACAGTCCCCAGATCAAGGAACTGCTATATCAGCTCCCCGGGCTACAGACAGAGATCCCATCGCACGCCCAGATCCAGATCCTAGCCCCGGGGCACCCGCGGCTGCAGACTGCCCCCAGACTTAGGGATCCCCACCCCGGCACCCGGTCCAAGCTGGAGGCAGCTCCTCAGCTACATGCACTGTCCCCGGACCCTTAAAAGTCACACCCCATCTGAGGTTCCCCAGGTCCGAAATTCACACCTTAGGGCCCCATCTGTGCCCACAGCCATGGCCCTGGGCTGCAAACTGTGACCTCATCCCTCAAATCTGGGCACATCAGCCTCCCTGCTCTGAGAACCCCAACTCGGGACCCCTGCTACCGAAGGCCCCAGACGCCCTTCCCCCAGAGCCCCGTCCTAGTTATAGCTTCAGTGGCTACAGACCACCTTCCCCTCCCTCTCTTCCTCCTGGCTCCTCCCCCTCCGCCGTGAGGCGCACAGCCCTCATCCTGTATTCCGGAATCCCAGGTGGTGAGCGCACTGCAAATCCTCCAGTTTAAGCTCCTCCCATACAGAAGCCGCAACTCCAGCCCGTGCCCCGCCCCCACGTGCATCCATTAGGACTTGGGGGTGGAGCCCCCACATTCCCCAGAGCAGACCGCGACCTAGAGACCCCTGCCCCCGTTCTGCCCTCAGGCAAAGGTCCCTGGTTTCCTCGCGCTGTGCCTACCATTTATGTTCCGGCAAGCACCAGCCCTCACCCCTCCTCTGACTTCCACGTGAGCCTCAGGAACCTCATTGCCCAGCCCCAGGAGGGCCAGATATCCCCATGGGTTAAGGAAGTGCCTTTGAGAACTCCGGAGTCAGATGACTGGGAGCTGCCACGGCCCCTCTGCCTGGATGTCGCCATCACACCAAGCTGTTGTTTGTCAGACATTCTTGACATCTTTCCTTTTGCCAAGAAGCCGCCGTGGTCCACAGCCCTTGCCTGGGGTGGGCATGGGTCCACCACCCCTTGGCTTCCTGCCCTGACCTGCCTGGGTTTGCGTACTATCTCTGCCATAACTGGCTGCGTGACCTTGGGCCATTTGCTTTTTTTGCTGAGTGCTAGATCACCAGAGGCCTTTCTAGACTGCAATTCCATGCTCTGGGTATGTTTTTTTTCCAACCTGACTTGGGTACTTGGCCCATGCTGCCAGGGTTTCTTCAGCCTGTTCCCAAAACACCCAGCCTGTGGACTTAAAACCTCCTGTGCTCCCTGGGGCAGGCTGGACTTGGCGTCCTGACTCAGCTTCTTAGCTGTGTGACCTGGGCCAAGCCACTTTCCCTCTCTGAGCCTCAGTTTCCTCACCTCTAAAATGGGTACAAGGTCAAGTTTGTCTGCTCCTTAGTCCCACTGGGAAGAGAAAACAAGATCATGTACTTTGGTGCAGTGCCTGGAGTACAGTGGGTGCTCCCTACCGTTAACACAGTAGTCTGATCTTTCCTGTGAGTCTTAGAGGAAGCTGCCTCACCTCTCTGGTCCTCGGACTCATCACCTGGGGATTGAGGGTAAAGATTCAAAGGCTTCCTCCTTTGGTGTCCAGCTCTGCGCACTCAAGTAAATCCTACCCACTTTCGACCAGATCACACCCCGCATTCTGAGCCTTCCCAAGGGACCGCCATCTCCCTACTCCACCGTGACTACATCCTTGCCCGCTTCTAGTTTCCCCACATGCCCCTCGCTCTCTGAAGAACAGCCACAAGGGGATCTGCAGACCACCTCCTGGTGCCCCAAACCTGCATTCAAGGCCTTGCCTCCTCCTGACCTGGAGTTGGGGGGAGTGGAGGAAGGGGAGGCTGGCCAGACTGGTTTCCCCAGATTCCCCAGGCCTCCCTCTGCTTGCCCCTGTCCCTGCCCTGGGTGGACTTAGGGAAGTCCCTGGGGGCGTAGCAATGAACAAGACAGGGAAAATGGAACTGGCCTTTTAGTAAACGCAGTCAGTAAGGGAACTATCTTACTTGCCCAGTGGCAGCAGGCGCTAGGAACTGCTATACAGCAGAAAAGGGGGAAGTGAAATGCTGGGGGCAGTGACATTGTCGAGAGGGGGCAGTTAAGGGCTGACTGAGCAGCTGACATCTGAAGAGACCTGAAGGGAGGGAGGCTGAAGATGTTTGAGGAAGGATTGGTCCAGACAGGGACACAGCAAGTGCAAAGGCCCTGAGTGTTTGCGGAACGCCACGGAGGCCTGTGGGCTGGAGCGGGCTGAGCAAGGGGAGAGTAGGAGAAGTTTCTGGGTTCCGGTGACTGAATTCTTGAGATTCCTGGGGCCAGACTTGGGTTGGCACTGTGACGGCTGGCAGCAGTAATGGGGCAGTTAACAGAATTGACATTCGTTGAGCACTGCCTGTGCTGGGCGTTTTCCTCACACGCTCTCATTTCGTCTTCACCACATTGTCTGAGGGGCTCCCTGGTGTTAACACCATTCTGAGACCTCATAGCGCACCCCCCACGTGTGTTCTTCCTGTCGCTCATCCTGCCGGGATGAGGCTTGCTTCTGCCCCCACCAGAGGGGAAGGTCTGCAAGGCCAGGGGCTGCATCCCTGAGGTGCCTGGCACGTCACGAGCGCCCTGTCCCTCTGCCCAACGTCTCCTGAGGCTTAGCAAAGAGCAGTGACCCGCCCACGGTCATAGCTCGTGAGCAGCAGGGCCAGAACTGGAACACGGGGGCGTGTTCTAGGTTCCGTGTTCTTAGTCTTCACCGTGGAAGTGAGCCAGCGCGGGAGGATGTGCGGGAGGGGGACCAACGTCCCGTGTCAGCAGGGCAGCGTGCGTGCGGGGCCGGCGGCTGCGACTGTGGGCCTGGGGTCTGCGGGGAGCTGTGAGTGGTCTGCTCGGGCCGGCGTGGGGTGGAGGGGACGGCCTGGGCCAATCCTGAGGGCCCCGAGTGTCTGGCCGAGGAGCTGGGGCCTGGTCCTCCGGGGCCGGGAGCCCTGGAGGGTCCCACAGCCCGCTCCACTCCAGGTTGAATTTCGCAGCAGCGGCCCACCCTGTGCCAGGTGCCAGGGTTTGCAAAGGGCCTGGCGGGCTTGACAGGCCTTGCCCGGCCTCATGGGCAAGCCGGGAGGTGAGGCAGGTGTCCAGCTTCCCAGCAGGTGCCAGCTGAAACCTGGCTATGTGTGCGCCACTTGTCAGGTGCCCTGGGCTCCAGGGGCCATCCTGAGGGGTCACTCAGCCAGCTCTTCACCACCACCCCCCCCCCGACTAACTGTGGATGTCCCTGCCCTGGGGGGACACAGGGACTCTTAGCGTGGGGTCCCGGGAAAGGTGGAGGGTGTCAGGAATGCTGGGCAGGGGTCCTGGCCTGTGGTCCAGAGCTGAGCGGAGCTCAGTCCCCCAAATGGGCCTAACTGAGCCAGAGGACAGAGACCTGGTCCCTGCCACGCTCCAGGCCGAGCTCTCTCTCTCCCTCAATCTTGTTCTTTTTCCATTTGTTTGTCTCTCCTTCTCTCTGGCCATACTCTCTCTTTTTTTCCTCTGTCTCCCTAAAATCTCTCGCTGTCTCTCTTTTTCTCTCCTCCTGTCTCTCTGTTTCTCATCTCTCTGTGTCTCTGATTCCTCTTCTCGTCTCTGTCTCTCTGTCTCTCTTCCTTTCTGGTCCCTGCCTTCTCCCTTCCTCCTGTCCCTCCACCTCCCTGAGGCCAAGGGGCTCCTGGTGGCCCAGGGCCATCAGGGTGCCAGTTATTCAGGGCTCTGACTGAAATGAGAAGAGTTGGGCCTGATGCCAAGCCTTTGGCTGCGGCCTGCCCCCAGGAAAGCAGGGATGGCCAAGGCCTGGGGCCTCCCAGCCCTCCACAACCACTACACAGGCCCAGCCCCCTCCCCAGACCAACAAGCAGCCACTGCTGTAACTCGGCCCAGACCGTGGACCTGGGCCAGGCCAGGGGCTGGCTCGGGGAAACAAGGCCCCAGCGCTCTGCCAGAGGTGGCCTGAGCTCTCGCCGCCTGAGCAAAGCCCCTCCCCTCCCTGGGTCTCGGTCCGCCCAGCTGTAAGTGACGCCCTTTAGACCACCTGACTGTACGGGCCCTGCCAGGCTGACTGTCCATGCTGTGACTGTGGTGACCCTCGAGTGCCTTTGGAGAAGTCACTTCATCTCTCCGGGCCTAGTTTCTCCCTCTGAAGGATGGAGCAGGTGGTCTCTAGCCCACAGCCTGGGCTGAGATCGTCCCAGGCTCTGTCCCTGGCAGGCAGTAGGTGCTCGGCAAAGGCCACTTATTATACAGATGCATTTTTTATGGATCAAAGTTGAGGCACTTGGTCTGCAGAAGGATCCAGATTCCAGAGGCCAAAAAGAGAGTTTAGATGGGAAAATATTCAGATTTCGGGGACATCTTCCATGGCACGGGGAGAAAGCTGGGCTACCTTTGGAATCAGGACAGCCCCGAACATCCAGGCTAATGTGTCCCATTTACGAGCCCAGGATCCAGACCCAGCTTTTCATTTTTACCCCGTGAGACTCAGTTTCCTCATCTGGGAAATAGGGTCACACAGTTCCTCCCTGGAGGGACTGAGACTTGCGTGAGAGACTGTGCTCGGAACCTCAGATGACTGAGAGGCCTGGCCAGGACTAAGGGAAGCCACCCAGTATGAGGCCGCAGGGATGGCAGGGGACCTGGGGGAACCGGGGCCTCTTCCCACATCTGATGGGGGTAGCCTCTGTTGCTCAGGCCCCGGGGTGGCCAGAGCCCTGTGTTCTCAAGGGAAGCAGGAAACTAGGAATTTTATGTGGTTTTTTTTAAAGTGTTGCTAATTTTTTTAAAACTAAAAGCAAGATATGCAGGAGGGAGAGGGTCTGCAGCGTCTCTGACTTGGGCCTCACCTGGCACCCCAGCCGTGCTAGGCCTCGGTGAGTGTCGGCCTTGTTATTGTTGCTGTTATCGATCGCGTTGCTGTCCCTGGAGGCTGGGGGCGGGTGGGCATTGCCCTGTTCCTTACCCTCTGCTGCCCCCTCTCCCCAGGCTCCCTGCTGCTGAGCCCCGGGGCCTGGCCACAAACAGGAACCAGAAAGGGGAAGGCCCTGGTGGGCCTGATTGTGGTGACCCCGGGCGGGGGCTGCTGGGGCAGCAGGGCCATGTGGCCCAAGGGAAACAGCCCCTGACAGAGAAGCAGGAATCGAGGGGCTCTAGGCTGCTTCTGCTGCTGTGTGACCGCTGGTGGGGTCCTTGCCCTTTCTGGGCCTCAGTGTCCTCATCTGTGCAAGGGGGGCTAAGGGGACCCTGGCCGTTTCCCTTCCCCCTCTGAGCCTTGATCTTTCATGGGACAAGGGGAGGGCAGCTGCCCTGATTCTGGCTCGGGGTGCCGCGTGCTGCTGTGCGGCCTGGACAAGGCCCTTTCTCTCTCTCAGCCCATTTCCCTGTCAGGAACCGTGGGATGCCTACTGTTTCCTTCCCAAGGTGCTTTGGTGAGGCAAAGCCTGGCAGTTTTCCTTTAGGATCATAGTTGAGAATTTGCTCATTGCACAAGCATTTATTGAGCCCCAACTGTGTGCCAGGGCCCTGGTGAGCAAGCTAGACACAGTGCTGGGCCTCCCGTGTTCACATTTGGGTAGGAGAAGATGGATGTTATACAGGCAGTGACAGTCTCACATGATGGGCCCCATATTCAGAGGAGGTATCATGGATGGCTTCCTGGAGGCAGAGGTTCCAGGTTGAGATTTGCAAGAGCGTACCAGAGTCAGCCAGGCGCGGAGGAGGTGAAGGGAACAGCAGGCACAAAGCACTGAAGAGAAGAGAGGACAGCTGCAGGAGGAACGCTCTTATCTGTCTGGCCCCTCTGGTTGTTAATCACTCACAGGGGCCTGCCTGGCCCTATTGTTTAAGGTGGGCCTGACCCAGAATGCCCTCAGGGCCATAAGGGTGGTGGGGAATGGAGGGAGGGACCAGGGACAGCAGGAGCAGGACAGAGTTGGGTAAGAGCAGGGTCTCAAGAGCCAGACCCTCTGGCCATAGGATCCTGGTCTGTAGCTAACTAGCTCAGTGGCCGTGGGCTATTTCCTTGGGACCACTCTGACCCTCAGATTTCTCATCTGCAAAATAGCATCACCTCTGCAGGTCCTTGCACATAGTAACTGCTCATTAGATGTTAAACACTAATGATAAGAAAAGTGTTATTATTAAGGGTCTTCCATGCCCTTGGGACCAGCTGCCTGGGAAAACAGTATTCCCAGGGGCCCTGTCACATGTTCCATGTCACCCACATGGGGTTTTTATTTCCTTTTGTTTTTTTAAATTTTAATTTACAATTTCAAGAAAAGATTTTTCATAGAGTAGTACATTCGCAAATTTTAAATTCAAAAGGGAATAAGTAAAAAGCCAGTCTTGACTGTATAGCTTTTTTTTTTCTTTTTTACATAAATGGCTGCGGTTTGGCACTTTGCTTTTTGCACTTACGTGTATGTCCTGGGCATCCCTTCACGTCCACATAACAGCCACCCTGGCTTTTTCCTGGCTGCAAGGATGCTGTGAACCAAACTAATTTGGCTGATCCCCCAGGCAATGGACACTTCGGTTATTTCCAGTGTTTTGACACCTTAGACAAACTGCACTGAGTGAATCAGCTTATGGAAGCTCACAGGCCTATTAAAAATATGGGGCAATGTTTACAGAGGAGGTTTCACACCCACATCCTGATTTCTAGCTTCTGTTGGGAATTACAGAAGTGTGGGGCCTCACTGCGCCTCCACCGTGCGCAGTCAGACACATTCCTACCTCAGGGCCTTTGTATATGCTGTTCCTTTCTGGGTCCACACTCCCACCTGGCAGTAGTCAGCCAGTTAGTGGCCACTCCTTTAGAAAGGGCACATGCGCTGCCATGTCCCACTGTCCCCACCAAGCCCGCCTCACCCCTTCACATCACCTGCTTGGCCCCTGGAGACTTGGAGAGTTTGGACCCCTCATCTGCACTGCCTCTTGTTCCCTGTGGCGTACTCCCATACCCCTGCTCCTGACAGGCACCCTAGCAGTGGAACCAAGGCCCTGTTTCTCCTGAATTCCTGACACGTTGCCTGGAGCCCTGCTTGATGGAGGTGGGGCAGGGTCTGAACCTCCGGGATTAAAAGCTGTTTATAGGGCCGGCCCCGTGGCTTAGCGGTTAAGTGCGCGCGCTCCGCTGCTGGCGGCCCGGGTTCAGATCCCAGGCGCGCACTGACGCACCGCTTCTCCGGCCACGCTGAGGCTGAGTCCCACATACAGCAACTAGGAAAATGTGCAGCTATGACATACAACTATCTACTGGGGCTTTGGGGGGGGAAAATAAATAAATAAATAAATAAAAGCTGTTTATAGCTTCTTTCTCCAATGATGACCTGCAGGAGGGAGGGGCAGGTGATACCATGCTGCCGGTTCAAAAGAGCAGCGCGTGGGAGTTCCCTCAGGTGTCTCCAGAGAGAGCCCACAGGGCCCGGGAGACCAGCGTTCTAGTCCTATCTGCCGAAGAACTGGCGTGGGCTCCTGGGCCTGTGCCCTGTGCGCAGGGGCCTGCGTCCAGAAGGGCCCCGTGCGTGGTTTGATGCAGCCAGCCCCGAGCGTACGACCTCGGCAGGCCCTTTCTCCGCCTCTGGGTCTCAGTCATACGTCTGTGAAGTGGGTAGGTTGGGGCCTGTCCTTCGTGGCAGTCCCTGAGTTTGGCCTGCAGTTAGGCCGCAGACTCGGGGACCCGCTGTGGAGCCCCGCTGCGCCTGGCTGTGGTCCCCCCGCGGGGCCTCCGCCGCCCGCCCCGCGCTCACCTCTTGCCTCCTCTCCCTGCAGGCAAGCGCTTCCAGGAGTGGTGCTGTGTGGTCTTGTGCTTTGGCCTCATCGCCCACAACTTGGTCCACCTCCTGCTGCTGGCCCGCTGGGAGCACACGCCCCTCGTCGTGCTGGGTGTCGGTAAGTGCCCATGGCCCCGCTGCCTGCCTCAGTTTCCCCAGGGGCCAGGGCCCTACCTGGTGTCTGTGCCACTCTGATGGCAACTGGCACACGTGTGTCACTGTGTGTGGATGTGCACACTCGTGTGTGTGCGTGCAAATGGAGTACATGCTGTGGGACCCCGCCTCCCATCTCAGTCAGTGGCATTTGTGTCCTTCCTGTCACAGGGGCCAGAAGCCTGGGTACCAGCCTCTGCTCCTCTCTGTCTCTCTCTCACATTCCACATCTAAACCATCAGCAGATGCTTTTGGCACTGCTTCCAAAATGCATCCAGAACCAGCCATCTCTCTACCGCCACTGTCCCCACCCTGGTCCAGCCTCTCTTCTCCTGCCTGGACTATGGTGGGAGCCTCCTCCCTGGTCTCCCTGCCTCCACCTTTGCCCCCCCGTCCATTCCCCACAGGCAGCCAGAGAGATCCTGTTAGATCCCCAGTGAGGTCACACCACTCCCCTGTTCTCCCCTGTAAACGTAGAATAAAACACCAACTCCTCAGCGTGGCCTGGCGCCGGCTCCTCCGCACACCCCAACTCCCTCCACTCTGCTCTGGCTCACTCTGCTCCTGCCACACCGGCCTTCTCACCATGCCTCCACCGTGCACTGTCGGACACACTCCACCTCAGGGCCTTTGCATATGCTGTTCCTGTGCCTGGAACTCTCTTCCTGCAGACACCTATATGGTTTACTCTCTCATCCAGGTCTCTACTCAGAGATCACCTCCTCAGGGAGGCTCTCCCTGATTATCCCTGGAAAACAGCCGCCCCATCATATGCCACCCCCTCACCTTACTCAGTTCAACATTATATTTCTTTCTTTGTCTATTATCTGTCTCCCTCCACTCTAATGTCAGCTCCCTGAGATTAGACATTTGTGTCTGTTCACTGCTGTATCCCCAGCCCCCACACCAGGCCTGGCACACAATAGGTGCTCGGTCAGTATTTACAAACTCAGTGAATGAATGAATGAGCAAGCTGCAACTTCCTGGTCCCCGCTGAGCATTCCCATCGGCCAGTCCTCACCCGGCCACAGCCTGGGAGCTAGATGCTACAATTGTGATCATTTTCCAGATGAGAAACAGGCTCAGAGAAGGGACCATCCAGAGTCACACCTCAAGCCAGAGGCACATGGTTCTCAATTCACCATCTCCACTCCCAGGTCCTGGGTGACTCAGTTTCCTTCCTCTCCACACACCGCCCCGCCCCTCTTCCCTCCAGGTCACGTGCTCGTCCCCTCCCCGGTCCTGGGCCCCCAGGCGGAGGGGCAGCTGTGTCCTTGGTCCGCCTGGCCCTCCCTAAGTGTTCAGCTCCCACAATCTCATTAAAAGCATTCTGGCCGCCTAAGCCAATAGTGCTCAGGCCGGCTAATGGAGCCATCTGGGTCGGGGGTGGGGGTGGGCATGTGCTGGGGGCTGGGCCAGCTAAGGGGAGGGCGGTTAACCCATCCAGTGCCGGGGAGCCTGGGGCCCGCCTGCAGGAGCCAGATGCACCCGCTCTGCCCGGGGGGTGAGAGGGACTCTCACCTCCAGCCTCTCTGCCCCGGAGCGTCACATTGAAGGGCAGTGGCATGGACAGAGTGAACCTGAAGCCCATCTGGGCATGGTCACGAGCAGGCCCCTGCAGACCTGGGTTCAGGCCCCAGCTCCACCACCTCCTGGCTGGGTGGCCTTGGGCAAGTGTCACTGCATCTCTGAGCCTCGTTTTCCACATCTGTAGAGTGCGGCTGCTGTGAAGGCAAAATGCAGGTGTGTGTAACTGCCGGGAGGGCCAGTGACTGCGTAGAGGTGGGGGGACACCACCCAGTATGCCACTCACCAGGCTCAGACCTTCCGCCTCAGTGGTCAGTTTAACAGTGGATATTTCCGGAGCTCCTGCCACACCAGACCCCCGGCTGGGCACTTTTAACCCTTGGTGGTAACCTAGTGAGGAGGTTCTGGTCACCATCCTCTGAGAGGCCAGATGGCCTGCCCATTGGCCCTTACCCGGGCAGCTGCAGAGTCTAGGATCACGTTTCCAGACTCCCAGCTCCCAAACCACGGACCGCCCCACCCCGCCCCCCGGCCAGCGGCTGTACAGCCACCAGTTAGCACTGGGAGAAAAAAAAAGTTTCCAGGCAGTGCGCCCAGTTTGGGCAAAGGATCAGCAGCTTCAGAGCCCAGGTGTGTGTTGTCCAGCCCAGGAGAGTAGGCGTCCAAGGCAGGGCACCATGTCCCTTCCGTGGTTGGGACCAGAGCTCCCAGCCCTGGGCCCAGGAGATCTCTGCCTATCCAGCCACCGCATGTGACGCCCACTCCGCAGTCCTATCCCACACTGGTGCCTCTGCGCCGATAAGAGCAGACAATCCCCTGATAGTGGTGTTTGCACAGTCCCTGATCAATTTAAGTAGCCGCCCTGATTTGTGTGTTAACATGTGGAAAGTAAGGCACCGTGCCAGCCTGCAGAGCCCGCCCCAAGCCCGGCACTATCTCCCCAGAGGTTCCAGTGCCCCTGGCAGGCCCTAGAAACCAGAAGAGGAGGCGGAAGCATAAGAATGCCCCATTAATAAATGCAGACAGATGACGCAATGCTGGGAAACAAATCAAAATAATGGACTAGCATGGAAGAGGTGAGAGGTCAGGGAAGACCTCTGGAAAAGCAACATTTACATAGTGACCTGAAAGAGGTGAGGGAGGGGCCCAGGCGGATATCTCTGGGAGGGCCATTCCAGAGGGAACAGCAAGTGCAATTCCAGAGGGAACAGCAAGTGCAAAGGCCCTGAGGCTGGTGTGTGCCCCAGGCGTGGGGAATAGAGAGGAGGCCAGTATGGCTGGAGAAAATTGATCAAAGGAAAGTAGTTGGTGGCGGCTCAGAGCGGCAGTGGGGGCAGATCTCGTAGGGCCTTGCAGACCATGGCCTGGACTTGGGGTCTTGTTCCGTAGGCCGTGAAAAGCCATTGGTGAGTTTCCCACAGGGAGCTGACATCATCTGGTGCTGCAGGGAGGATGGATGGGGGCAGAGAGGTCCAGAGAAGAGGGGAAGATGGTGGTCCAGGCCTGGGTGGGGCGGTGGAGGTGGTGAAAAGTCGTCCAGTCCGGGGCGAGCTCTGAAAGGTGAGCCGCGGAGTGCTGCCAGGCTGGCCGTGGAGGTGAGGGGGGGGAGTCGGCGGCAACTCAGGCTTTGGTCTGAGTGATGGAAGGGGTGAGGCTGCCGTTAGCAGAGACAGGAAGAGGCTTGAGGAGCTGGAGGGGAGATGCTGGAGATCCGGGCCTGAGAGCCAAGGGAGGCGTTGAGCGGGAGATTGGAAATGCGAGTCTGGGGTCAGGGGAGGCAGCTGGGGATGGAAATCTGGGGTCCTTGGCGTAGAGATGGCGTTGGAAGCTCAGGTGCTGGGGGAGCACCCCCAGGGGCTGCCTGTGAGCAGAGAAGAGGCCCGAGGCCTCCCGTGCTTCAGGGTCAGGGAGGGGAAGGAGAGCCAGCCAGGGAACCAGAGGGGATGCAGAGGCCAGGAGAAGTATGTGTTTCCAGAAGACTTAGCGGTCAACTAGGAGCAGCCACTGAGCAGACCAGCAAGATGGGACAGCGAGGGCACCACCAGACTTGGCCACGTGGAGGTCATTAGCGACCTTGACAGGGACAGTGTTGTCGTGAATGAGTGAGTGAACGGATGAATGGCCCTGGAGCCCCGAGCTCTTTGCTGCGCTTGGGGAAAGTGGAGGAAAAGTGGGGGCTGCGAGTTGGTCCTGGAAGGAGTGAGTAGGAATTTTCTGGCAGACAGGTGGAGGGGAGGGTGTTCGGGCAGCGGGCAGGGAGGTCGGCAGTCACAGGCCTCAGGTCACAGCCCGCTGGTGGGTCAGGTGAGGAGTCTCCGTGTGAGTCTGGGCTGAAAGGTGCTAGAGCCGGGATTTGGCCCCAGGACCCCAGGGACCAGCCCTCAGCAGTGTCCGCTTCTGTCTCGGCCACTCTGTCTGTCTCCACACCAGGCCTGGAGTGGCCAGGGGCCAGGAAGCCCCAGCCAGGTGAGCTGTGGGGAAGCGGAAGCCCCGGGGGCCCAGAGACTGTCTCAGGGTCACCCGGTGAGTCAGGCAGCCTGGAGTGAGGTATCCCCCATCCCCGGGCACTGTGTCTGCGGCACTGTGTCCGCAGACGGGTGGTAACCAGGCCGAAGCCGCCCCCAGGGTGAGCCAGCCGCAGCGGCCTGGACAAAGAAGCTTCTGTGTGCCGCTCTGCCAGCCCTGCCCCCGTTAAAGCGGCCCCAGGCAGCGGGCTTGAGTCCTGGAGTCGCCGCTCTAGAAACAGCCACCCGCAGGGGCTGGGGGATCAGAGCCGGTTCCTCCCTGAGGGAGGGGGAGGGCTTCTTCTCCCCGAAAATAATTCCTGACATCTGTCCAACGCTCACCGCCCTCGCTGCCCGGCAGCCTGAAAAGGCCGAGTGCTGGTCATTTGACGGATGGCAAGACTGAGGCTCGGAGGGAGGAGTAGTATTTAAAGGACTAAGTATAGTGCCATCCGGAGAGTGCTTACGTGCCCCAGGACCGTGCTGAGCCCCTTACCCGCGTTAGCCCATGTTATTAGCGGACGGTGGTTGACTGAAGGAAGTACCGGTTCCCAGAGCTGGGCAGGAAGGCTCAGCGTCCCTGTGAGGGGCCCGCGCCATGGTCCCTGGCCGCTCGCCAGCGGCCCTGACCGCCCAGCCGCCGCCCGCCCCTGGGCAGCCCTTACCCTCCCAGTGGCGTTTCCTCTCCGGAAAGTCGGGATGTGGTGGGGCCCATCACAATGGACGTGAAGGTTCAGAGATAATACAGTTGTTTAAAAATAGAATTTATTTTTTAGAACAGTTTAAGGTTTACAGAAAATGAGCAGGTAGTACAGAGAGTTCCCATATACCCCCTGGCCCGATTTTCCCTGTTAACATCGTGCGTCTGTGACAATTAATGTGCCAATGTGGCTACGTTATTCTGAGCTCAAGTCCATAGTTTATTCAGATTTCCTCAGTTTTTACCTAATGTCCTTTTTCCGTTCTGGGATCTCATCCAGGATTCCACATCACGTTGAGTTGTCCTGTCCCTCTAGGCTCCTCTTGGCTGTGACAGCTTTGAGGAGGACTGGTGTTTGGGGATGCCCCCTGCTGGCATTGTCTGGCGTCTTTCTTAGACGGGTTACGTGTTTGGGGAGGAAGAGCTCAGAGGTCAAGTGCCGCATCCGTCGCGTCACAGCGCGGGTACAGACCACCCACAGGACTTGTTGCTGTGATGCCGACCGTGACCCCTGGCCCAGGAGTGTCCGTCAGGTTCCTCCACGGTAAAGTTACCGTTCCCCCTTCCATGCTGCGTTCTCTTTGGCAGAAAGTCGTTGTGCACAGCCCATATGTAAGGTGTCCAGGGCGTTATGCTCCCCAATAATGCACTTTCTAACACCTTTGACGTAGTGCCCGGCCCACAGGAAACACTCCAGTGTTAACCTTGATCACATACGTTGTTTTCTAACATTGTTCTTATTATCATTGTTCTTGTCATCTGTAAGGATTAAATGCTTAGCATGATTAAGGAGATAAGATGTGTAACCCGGCTTAGGACTGGCCTTGGTACAGTTAGGGATTAAAAGAGATAAAACATTTAAGGTGCTGGCACAGGGCCTGGTACTAAGTGTTCGATAAATGTCAAGTGAAAAATAGATAAATCAATAGCTGAAGTCTGTGCCCAAGGGCAGTGAGGGCGTATGTCTGCACACAGGCTCGTACGTGAATGTTCACAGCAGCTCGAATCCCAGCCTGGACAGAACCCAGATGTCCGACAGGCAAATTGGTAAATGCACCATGGTACATCCAGGCAATGGAATACTACTCAGCAATAAAAAGGATGCACTCCTGATAACTCAGCTAAATGGATGACTCTAGAAGCGTCTAGTAAAGGAAGCTAGATTCAAAAGAGCACGTACCATATGAATCCATTTATATGAAGTTCTAGAATAGGCAAAACCAGTCTGTGATGGGAAGCAGATCAGCGGTTGCATGGAACAGGGGTGGGAGGGAAATTAGGAGGCACGAGGTTTGCCCGCTGGGGGGCTGCCTTCTCATGAGTGCAGCATGTAGAGGCGTCATTAGTTAGAGCTATCAGGACAGGGCCTCAAGAGGCACCCCAGCTGACCCCTCACTATGCAAGTGAAGGTGCTGAGGCCCAGAGCGGGCAAGGGGCTTGCCCAGGGTCACACAGCAGTATGGTAGCAAGAGATGAGGCCCCCGACCCTTGGTCTAGCTCTACCTTAGCTCTTGGCCACATGGCCTCTTGTCCCTCCTGGCAGACACGAGGCGGTGTGTACACAGCATCCTGTCGTATGCAGCAGGAGCTCTGCTAATGCCCCTGGACCTACTGAGGTGTGATTTAGGGTGTGAAAGGGTGCTGGTGTGGGAGGCAGGTTGACCCGCCACTTCCACACCAGGGGCTTGGGGGCAGATGTTCAGCTTCTCTGAGCCTCTGTCCTCATCCGAGAAGTAGGGATCCGCGGTGAGGCCATCTCAGGTGGTGACAAGTGCCATGGTGGACAAAAGCAGGGACATGTGACCAAGAGCACCTGCCTGGGAGGATGGCTCTCACCAGGGGGTTGGGTGGCGTTTGCCCTGAGCTAGAAGGCTGAGGAGGAGCTGGCCACGCGGGGTCTTCAGGGACGGGTGGGGCCATAGAGGAACGGTAAGTGCAAAAGCCCGTGGCTTCCGTGTCCCTAGCCTCCCCCGTCCCTCAGCCCCAGCCTACCCTCCCAGCACTGTCACCGAGGAGCAGGGCTGCCCAGCCCTGGGCGGGGCCTGAAGAGCCCTGACTGCTCCCCAACCCAGCCACCAGTGTGTTGTCACCCTAAGGCCTGTCCTTTGCCTTCCACATGCATGTCCCTGCCTGCCAGCCCACCCCTGTCACCAGGAGCTTGTGGGCGCCTGCATGTTGCCGTGCCCGCCGTCCCTCCCATATTTGCATCCATGCGGTGGAACGTCCAGGGCCTCTGGAGTCTCTGTTCACGGCGTCCCCTCACTCGGGACCCGGCGTCAGACCTGCACACGCGCACAACCCACACACTCCTCCCGCCCCTCGCTTCTGAGCCCCTCTCCAAGAGGCGTCTGGGGCCTTTTCTGCAGCCTCCACAGTGCCCCAAGGCCCTGGTCCCCGTCACCCCTGTCACCAGGAGCTGAGGGCCCTAGCGGAACTCAGAGAACCTTTAAATGGCCCTGCTGGGCCTTGCACAACAAGTTCACACTGAGAAACTGAGTCTGGGTGGGGGTGGGGAGGCTCGGCTTGAAGTCACGGACCTGCTGGGCTGCACTTATCACTCAGAACCGCGTTCGTGCTCCACCGTGTTTCACAGCACAGCCCCCCATGTCTTTGCCCAGGAGATCATGAGCTCAATGTCCGATGTGTCTCTGGCTCTAGACCTTGGCACACAGTAGGTCCTCACAGAATGTTGCTTGATAGACTAAATGACTGAGTAACATCAACAGTAATATGTAGTAGGTGCTTAGCACTGTACTTAGTGCTGTACATTGGTTAATTCATCAGATGTTTACTGAACCCCCAGTAAGTGCCAGGAACGGGATTCCGCCATACACAGAAGACTGAACTCCCTGCCTTTGTAGGGCTGACATTCTCGTGGGGGAGACGATGAACAAACAGGAAGTACACGGTGACAGGTGCTTGGAGGAAAGGAAAGACGGGAGGGGACGGGCTGGAAGGATGGGAGTGGCTAAGTTTTAGATCAGGTGTCCCCAGAGGACTTTGAGCAAAGACCGAAGGAAGTGCAGGGGTGAGCTGTGTTCCATGTGGGGAGAATGTGCCAGGCAGGGGGACAGCAGATGCAAAGACCTAGAGGCGTGTAAGGGTGTGCACGGGGAAGGGAGTAAACCACTGGGGCTGAGATGTGGTGAGAAGGGACTGTGATGGGGGCGGCATGGGGATGTTACCTTGGGCAGGTTGCTGGCCACTGCGCCTCAGTTTCCCAGGTGTACAGTGGTGGTGGTGCATCCTGCTGTGTTAGATTTGGACCTCAAGACAGGATAAGAGCCCAGCTCTGCCCCTTGCCATCTATGCCACCTCAGTCTAGTGCCTTCTGTTCTCCAAGCCTCAGTTTCCACCTCTATAACGTGAGAATAAAAACTGAAAGGGCCCCAGCTTCTGACAGATTGTGAGAATTCGTGAGCTCAAGCATATAAAGTGCTGGCGTCTGGCACTAAGAAAGTGCTCAATAAAGAGTAGCCACTATGTTTTTTTAATCATCATTTCCATCTATCTAGGGGAACCTGGGGCAGAGAGGTTAAATAACATGCCCAATGTCACACAGCGAGTGAGTGACAGCTGGCATTGGAGTCTAGATCTCACAGCTTTGAACCTCGGTATTACACTCAGCCCTCAAGTGAGACAATGGTGTTGGGGTCTCTGAGGGGACCCCACTCCAGTTCTGAACAAACTGAGAACAAAGACAAGGAAAAGGCTGTTGGAGGTCAAATTGTCATGTTTATCGTTGATAAAAGCCAGGTTGAGGAGGACATGGCTTCTGTCTGCGCCGAAGATACTTCTAACACCAAACCTAGAAGGACATTTCCATCTGGTCACCGGCAGCACTGGAGCGGAGTGGGCTTCCCTGTGTGGGGCAATCAGGGGTCAGAGACAAGGGGGCACTCAGCTCCTAATAGGGAAGGTTGGGCTGATCTGAGCATGCCCAGTTTATTCTCTCTAGACTCACCAAGCGAATGAGTCCCACATCTCCCCTGGGGCAGAGCAAGTGAGGGACAGACAGAGGCTCCATTCTCAGGGAAGAAAGCGTCCGAGTAGAGACGGGACCCTCTCCCCTAACAGACGAGTGACGGAACAGGCGAGCGCGTGCGTGCCTGACGCCCTGATCTGGGGCGGGGAGAGGGTAGGGCTGTCCCTCTGTGTGTCCCCCACCCCCCTCACCCTCCTCTTGTCCACAGTTGCAGGGGCTCTCATTGCTGACTTCTTGTCTGGCCTGGTGCACTGGGGAGCCGACACCTGGGGCTCCGTGGAGCTGCCCATCGTGGGGAAGGTGCGTATGTTGACCCAGCCCCCGCCTGTCTCCTCCTGAAGGAGGCTGGGCCCTCTGACCTTGGTGAGTCCCCTTTCCTCTCTGAGCCTCTGTTTCCCCATCTGAAAGATGGGAACCATCCTTCCTGCCTGACCCCGTGCCCCTCCTCCAAGACTAGATCAGGAATTCCCCTGGGATGTTCTGGAAGCAAGGGCATCAGGCACAGGTCAGAGCTCCGAGATGTGTTGGCCCCACCAGAACCCCTTGAATGTGGGGCCACCTCTTGTTCTCCGTTGCCTGCCCTGCTGCGCCTTGCTGCTTGTCTATTGGTTTGTTTGTCTTAATTGAACCTTCTCTTGTATCAGTCAGACTTTTTGGTTGTTTGTGATAGAAAATCCATTACAAACTGGCTTAATCAAACAAAGGTGCTAATTT